>NW_026057584.1:40724562-40762062 GCF_023721935.1 Panthera uncia
ATATATACTTATTTACTTATATATACTTATATATACTTGTATATACTTCTTTATATACTTATATACTTATATATACTTATATACTTATATATACTTATATGCTTATATACTTATATATACTTATACTTATATATACTTATATATATGCTTATACTTATATATGTTATGTATACTTATATATATATACTTATATATATATAAACGTATATAGAAACTTCATTTCTCCATATATATATATATAAAGTGTATATATATATATATAAAGTATATATAAAGTGTATATATATATAAAGTATATATATATAAAGTATATATAAAGTATATATAAAGTATATATATATATATAAATAAATATATATATATATATATATATATATATATATATATATATATATATAAAGTTTCAGGGCAAGCCACCACCATGAAATCTGGAGACAAGTTCATCTAGAGAGAGAGCAACTGAGATTGACTTAGAGACCCTGCTGGAGCCATAAGCTGATATGACCACTTAAGTGGTAATTTTAACAATTACCAGGGTTGAAGTTGGTCTATTGTGAAAGGGAAAAGCTCCTGGAGGGCCACAATCCTAAAACACTATAGGTGTGGCTTTTTCCTGTAGAAAAAAGCATATGCTGAGGTATCTCAGTACAGAAACATTGTAAGAAACTGTTTTTGTTTTTGTTTTGTTTTGGTCATGTCAATCTAAGAAATTTTCTAGATATGATATAGTGTTCACTTATAAAAAAGTAAACTGAGACTTCTGGATAGCTATATTTTTCTCTCATAAACCTCTATGCACTAGATTAATACTAGCCTTGGAGTAGGTAAAGAATAAATATTAGACTAACTAAATAAAAATTGTTTTATGTATGCATGACAAACAGTTTAGGCCACTTACAAAGTAGAAATGTTTTGTATTCTGGAGCATGCCTTATAACTGTCAAACATTTGTGCAATACTCAGTACTTTGGGCCAGTGAGTATCCTTCCTTCCCAAAACATTCAAAATCAAAGAAAAAAAAAAGTACATTAAAATGGACTATTTTTATTGTTCTTAAGCCTATTACATTACCCTATAAATTAACAGTAGGTACATAAAGACCACGCTTTTGTCTACGTTTTGTTATCAACAAAGAGATTGTAAACTATAAATGTTCTAAAAATCAACATAACCAAACTAAATTTAAGTTAATGAGTTTATTCAATTACATTTTAATGGAACATATTATCACTACCAAATATTGAAATTCAATATAATTGCATATCAGACACATGAAACAAGACATAAAATAGCATTATGTATTTCTGAGGCAATATATGCCATCAGTTATTTTGACTCAGATGTCTGTGAAATTCATAGCAATCTTTTTTATTCCAAAGACACGTTCACATTCACGTGCGGTCTAGGGACTTTTATAACTGCTGTTATGCTGCACTTCACATTTTTAACTCAAATATGAACAATAAACTAAAAAAGTGGTTACCATATTAATAAGCTAGCAAAATATTAACTACTACTAATTCTTTCCAGTTTAGTGCTTTTGTCCTTATAAGCATGATGAAATACAAAGTTGAATAATGTTCAGGGATTCTATGGAATAGCTTTAAAAAAGAAGCATCATGTATAATTTATTTTTTTTAAAAATATAGCTCATAAGACATAAATATGTCAATGAAGTAATTAAGATATGTCTACCCAATTTTGGTACTAAAATTAAAATTTAAAAACCAGTAACTTACAGGTGAAACAAGGATTTTTCTTGACAATTTCATCATTATTTTTCTGATTTTAAAATGATAACCTATGTATAAATAGATCAATACTGCAATTAATGCATTTATGTTTTTATAAACAGCCCATTGGATCATCAGTTTCATCATCAAAGAATAATTTGGTCACTGTAGTGGTGGGTGTCTCGTAATCATTGTTTCTCTGCATTGCATGTGCAATTAAGTCCATTTCCTCACTGGAAACTGCTCTGCTTTATTTATTTGACATTAAAATTATTAGCTCTGTTAAGACTTGTGAAAGGTTTTAATCAATATAAATGTTGTTTTGATGTTTCATTGTCTCAAAATATTATCCTGGAAAAAAATTTTAAAGATATGAAAATGTATTTTCATTTGTTTCTCAGAGATTAAAAATATGAATGAAATAATCATCTTTATATGGGAATTTTATATCTGTACTTTTATTTAGTAATCTAATCTGTAATTCAATATATTTAGAAAAAAATGTTTGCTTATTAAAATATATATCTTGTGCCTCACCAAATACAGTGAAACTTAGGCTCTTTTTATTATATAATTTTGAAATATTCATGTTTACATTTCTGACCATGTTTATTGCCTATTGATATATATTTATTATAGAATGTTTTTAACATTGACTCAGTAGAATATTTTTTAAAACAGCTTTATTTTATATGCCTTATTTTTTTACTAAAATACTATTAAAATTGGTTTTATTAAGATACCATTAAGACATAACATGTAATTATGTACATGATAATTGTTTAAATGAAATATAAGGCATTGTGGAAATCAGCATGTATGTTAGTTAAGGAACTATAAATCAATAATGGCTATATATGTGTTAAAAGATTTTTCACGAAAAATTTCATAAAATTCACCAACAGTTTTTATAGGCATTGGGATGGGATGAAGAAACTACGACAGGGAGATAAATTCAGTGTAATTTTGTTCCATCTCAACTATACTGTGTCATTTGGAGCAGCTCTTCTTGGGTATGTTTACTGCATTATTATTGGGGCCATTTTTTTTTTTAGAAAAAAAATTAAATGTATAAAAATTGAAGACCTAATACATTCTCCCATTTAATAAAAGAAAATGAGCCAAAATATTTCCATTTTTTCCCCAAAAGACTTAGTGTGGAAACTGGCTATCCAGATTAATACACACACACGCACACACACACAGACACATATTTGTTTACATTCATCTAAATGTCTTTTACCTAATCGTTACATTCTCTCTACCAATTTTCTCCATGAAGTTTGAAGAAAGGTAAAGAAGTACAAATTAAAGAAGTAGAAATTAAAAAGGAATCGTTAACAAAATTAGCCTATCATATTTATTTTGGGGTATGGAAAGTTGAAAATAACTCAGTTTGCCTAGGAAATTGATATGACTGGTCATACTTTCAATTTATCATAACGAATCAGTGATATTGATTTATTTAAAATATAATTAAACTATAATGTTATTTATTTTTTAAATTATGGGTCAGTGGGGTGCCTGGGTGTCAGTAAAACATCTGACTCTTGGTTTTGTCACAGGTCATGATCTTATCGTTTGTGAGTTCAAGCCCCATATCGGGCTCTGCGCTAATAGCATGGAGTCTGCTTGGGATTCTCTCTCTCTCCCTCTTTATCTCCCTCTCTCTCTGTCCTTCCCCAGATCTTATACTGTCTGTCTGTCTGTCTCTCTCTCTCTCAAAATAAATAAATAAATAAATAAACTATAAAATAAATAAATAATGGGTGTGTAAAATTAAGGGATTTTTTCTTAAAAAGATTTTGTTTTTTACCATCTCAATGGCAGTCAAATTAAATATTTTATGGGGAAATGCCTAATTTTATAAACAAAAATTATAATCCATGGCACTGAAATGGAATTAACTTGATTCCATTTGGATGGAGTAGGATGAAGTGCTCAAAATTAGAGTAAATATAGCTATCAGTTCGTTCCATCAAAGGCAACCTCAATGGGTTTGGATGAATGTTTTTGATGTTATCAATTTGTTACTTCCGCTAAGCAATGGCAATGAAAATTTTCTGCCATAATTTATTCTAAGTCTTTATATTCTCACCTCCTCAAATTTCACCACCTAAACACTTTAAAATAGGATTCCCAATACTCCCCGTCTTTATTTTTCTTCAAAGTGTCATTACCTGCTCTCTGACAAGAACTTTTGTCCATATGAGGGCAAGGACTTTTGTCTGTTTTATTTAATATTTTATTCCCATATCCAAGAACTGTATGTGGTCTGAGTAAGCATGTGAGAATTTGATATGTATTTGTAAGTGAATGAATAACGAAAACATAATAAATTCATAAAATTATTTTGGTAAATGTGGAGATATATATTCAATAATATCCATTATCTTCGATGTTTTTGCAGAAACTAGTTAGATATGAAGCTTTTAAAAAAATTACCAACCTATATTAAAACAGTGTTTGTTGTTTAGAAGAGTCTAAACAAAATGTAAACCAAAAAAAATTATATTCTGTGTTCTTTTTGGATTCACGGTTACTATATCTGAAGCAATAACCAAGTCCTTATTGTATTTTCAAGCTATTAGTTGTGTCTGAAAAAAGGAAAAGTTTTAAATGCAATATAATCCGTAAGTCTTCACGATCTTTTTTTTTTTTTCTTTAACGTTTATTTTTGAGACAGAGAGAGACAGAGCATGAACGGGGGAGGGTCAGAGAGAGGGAGACACATAATCTGAAACAGGCTCCAGGCTCTGAGCTGTCAGCACAGAGCCCGACATGGGGCTCGAACTCACGGACCGCGAGATCATGACCTGAGCCGAAGTTGGCTGCTTAACCGACTGAGCCACCCAGGCGCCCCCACGATCTTTTATTTATCAGTAATTCACACAGAATATATAAATGATATGTGTTCTTTAAACCTAAAAGATAGATGATTAATAATGTACTTTCAAATTTATAAAATGAAAAGTCAGCTTAAATTTCATTCTCTTCTCAAAGTAGGCAAACAGTTAATATCCAAAGTCCTGAAAGAATGACGTACTGAAATTTAAAACTTTGTTTTCTTTTGCTATGCTAAATTTTGAGCTCATGTGTTATTCCATTTCCCAATATATACATTATTTTCGTGTTGTATCATAGGTACTTCTGAATCAATATCAGCATTCTAAGATCAGTGAGGCCCGTTACTTAATCTAATTATCTGCTTGAAAACAGAACCTTCTTTCCTTACTTTTGGCGAATACCGGAGTCCACAGAAAAAGAAAAAAAAATATGTCCAGTGAAATAGCTGAACAAATTATTATCTTTTCTTCTGGTTATTTTACTCCATTTTTTATTAAAATAACATATCTGAAGATTTTTGAATTTGATCACAGTAAATCCAACAGGAAAATAATTTCCTATGAGATGTCTTAAGGAAGGAGTACCTGCCTTAACTGTTTCTAACTACATTGTATTTGGCTAACAGGGCCCACATATTAGAAACTGAAATAATACAGTTGTTAATATCTTTTAAGAATTGTAGTTTTAATTAGACTTGCCTTTTTATACTTACCTTTCTCCTTCCTTGTTCCTTTGTTTCCTCCTTTTCTTTGGAAAAGCAGTAAACCTGGGAAAAAGAAACACTGTAAATTCTTAGGGTAAAAGCACATAAATATGGCAGACATTCTAATTTGGGTCTTTTGTATTGGCCATCACTTTGGACCTTTGACCAATCTATGTTCACATGAAGCTTTACTGTTGGAGGATATAATGTGGGAGAGTATGATGGTACAACCGCTTTCTGAATACCCACTAAATTTGAACTTTCTAGTTTTACTGTATAGAAATAGAAACAATTTTCTACAGTATGATTATTGCAAAATTACCTTGAAATGCCAATCTCATCTTCAGCTCAAATATGAAAAGGGATTGGATATACTGTAATTTTTTTGTTATATCTTGTTTAACTTTTATACTATTTAAATCAATGAGTCAAACATAAGAAAGGTTAAGGAGATATAAGAGATGTTTAAAGTGTCAGTATCAAACTGATATAAAATGGGTGGTAATAACTGTGTATAACCAGTTTAAAACATATGGGTTCAAATACCACATCTATAATACCTGTTCAAATATCACATTAAATGTCCATCAACTGATGAATGGATAAAGGAATTTTGGTTTATATACACAATGGAATACTACTTGGCAATGAGAAAGAATGAAATATGGCCTTTTGTAGCAACATGGATGGAACTGGAGAGTGTGATGCTAAGTGAAATAAGCCATACAGAGAAAGACAGATACCATATGTTTTCACTCTTATGTGGATCCTGAGAAACTTAACAGAAGACCATGGGGGAGGGGAAGGAAAAAAGAAAGCTAGAGAGGGAGGGAGCCAAACCATAAGAAACTCTTAAAAACTGAGAATAAACTGAGGGTTGATGGGAGGTGGGAGGGAGGGGAAAGTGGGTGAAGGGCATTGAGGAGGGCACCTGTTGGGATGAGCACTGGGTGTTGTATGGAAACCAATTTGACAATAAATTTAATATAAAAAATTAAATGAATTAACAAAAACAAAAAAAAAAATAAAGAATGGGCATCCAGATATAAATTCACTTTTAACACTGAGGTCCAGTATGTATGTCCTGACAAGCTATTACTACTCAAATCATAGGAAGTAGGTTTGGATGAAACCAGTGAGTATATGAGTAGAATCCAGTTAACTCCTCATAAATCTGATAGTGATTTACTATGTTGAACACAATTCATCCATTTCAATAGTCAGTCATCCTTTTAGTTGTCTACTTTTTCATAATTCTGTTGTTTCATTATGTTAATAAAGGAAATAAGGATAATACATCAATGTAAGTCAATCAATGTTCCTCCATAGAGTGGGCACAAATATAGAAATTTATAATTACTGTCTAAAGTTTTACTTAAATCATATAGATACCAAACCTATTCACTAAATACAATGGGAACTTTAAAAATTAAGAATATCTGGGAATTCAAGCTTGTGCAGCCACTCTGGAAAACAGTATGGAGGTTCCTCAAAAAGCTAAAAATAGAACAACCCTACAACCTAGCAATTGCACTACTAGGTATTTATCCAAGGGATACAGGTATGCTGTTTCGAAGGGACACATGCACCCAAATGTTTATAGCAGCACTATCAACAATAGCCAAAGTATGGTAAGAGCCCAAATGTCCATCAATGGATGAATGGATAAAGAAGTGTATATATATATATATATATATATACTATCTATATATATATATATATATATATATATATATATATAGTATATATATAGTATATATATACATATAGTGTATATATATACACATACAATGGAGTATTACTCAGCAATCAAACAGAATGAAATCTTGCCATTTGCAGCTACGTGGATGGAACTGGAGGGTATTATGTTAAGTGAAATTAGAGAAAGACAAAAATCATGACTTCACTCATACGAGGACTTTAAGAGACAAAGTCCTTAAACATAACATAACATACAAAACAAAACATAAGAGACTCATAAATATGGAGAACAAACTGAGGGTTACTGGAAGGGTTGTGGGAGGGGGGATGGGCTAAATGGGTAAGGGACACTAAGGAATCTACTCCTGAAATCATTGTTGTACTATATGCTAATTTGGATGTAAATTTTAAAAAATAAAAAATACAATTAAAAAAAGTTCACAAATCATAAATGTACAACTCAAAAAAAAATTAAGAAAATCCCCTAAATAGCTATATAACTTATATTATTTTATACATAATATATATAACTTTATATATTTTCCATGTATAATTATATATATGTATATATATGTATGTGTGTATATATATATATATATATATATAATTTTTAAGTTTATATTTGTATCACCTCTGTGTGTTGTCAGAATAGACCTCAGTTCCAGTTCACAGATAAGATAATCATGGTTAAATGCCTTATTCAAGCTTTTATCTCTGCTAATTTCTGGAGCTATAGTCAATACCTGTTCTTCTAATTCCTCGTCCACTATTTTTCCCCATTTAAAAAACTGTAACTACACTGATGAAGAAATCTTTATAGGTTATAATGACTACATTCTCATGGGTCAATAAGCACTATTAAAGAATCCCTGAATACAAAATTACAACCTCCCATAATGGTTCTAACAGAACTTTTGGTTATAGAGTCAATACACTCCCTCTGAATAAACTGCCATTATACATAGGATGTAATTTTGTGGGAAAAATTGAGTGTAATAGCACTTCCTCTGGTCTTCACTTCCAGCCAGGTTATTCTATAACATAAATTTAATGAAATATCCAAATATTGCAAATTTATATAGCCATTAATTTTAAATGCCTATAGTACACACAGGGCTGTGGCTTTTGAAGCCATCCTTTTTGTTCATTTGTTTAATTTTATTTTGGAAATATTGAGATCTTAATTTTCCCTAGTGCACTACTGCATACCAAAATTAAACTTTCTTGTGAACAATTTTTTTTTTTTACCAGGGTTAACTTTACTTCCATGTCCACCCCTAGAAATGAAGCTACCTTTTGAGAAATGACGTCCTAAATTCTTGGATTCTACTACTCAATGAATATACTTCAAATAAAAAAAAAATTATCTCTCTGACAGATGGCAACGATTTATCCTATAATTGCAAATAGAACTCTAATTTACCTCAGTTTCATCATTTGTAAAATAAGAAGATTGGATATTTAGTGGTCAAGCTTCAATTCTAACAGTTTGTCAAGTTTATGGTGCCTCTTTGTAAGAAATAACTGGTGTTTTCTCATGACAGGTGGCATAGCCCTTGATGAAAATTGTTTTACTCATTTTGGAAAAAGTTCAGAAGCTATTCAACCTATTTTTAACAGAAGTCACTTAATAGTGGAAATGGGTTATACAGTTGGTAAGAGAGCCAAACAAGGTCTTTGTGATCAGCAACAATAAGATCTCTACCAACCCTAGGCCAAGGAGAACAACGGAAGGGGCCCTGTGACTGGAGCCCAGGACCTGACCATCTGTGATGGATGGGAACCAGGCCAGGTCTGCTCTAATGAAACTAAGGTTGAAGTGAGTGCAGGAGTGAAGCCAAGATGGCAAAGCTATTAACAGAGCTCGTCTCAAGAGTGAGCAAGCTTCTGTAAAGTATTAACTTTCTTTCTTTTTTTTTTTTTTGTCTTAATCTGGTCCTCAAATACCTCATAATTCATAGGTATTCAATAATCTGCATTAAACACACTTTTATTAAATGCTGAGGTACGTTTTCTCCCTTGCTTGATATGAAGAATACATACAATATTTTCATGGAACATATAGAAAATGCAGATATAAATAATGTTTTATAAATTGACCCACACTTTACATTGAATGTACATGATTTCATGGATGTGTTTGTGTCCATTTCTCAATTGACAAAGACTGCTAAAATTTCAGTGTAAAGTTTTCTGTTTTAGTCTGTCAAGTATTTAATAGTCCGTAAACAAGCGGTTATATTAATTATGGATAATTTCACACAAATGTAATTGCAAATATTTTACGGTGTTTACATTTATCAAGTGGTGACTATATACTAAATCTAAGTAATCGCTTTCTCCTAAATATTTCATATACTTCCTGAGTTTTTCAAAACATATGATGTGACCATATCCTAAATCTAAGTGTAATTTAAAAATACATGGGAGAAGCAATTATTTTTTTCATAAATCTCATTGACAGCCATTCCACAATTGCTTTTATAATGCAAAATTGATTACAGAAACACTCTGTAGACTATGTGATTATGGTCTCTGGAGTTCAGAAAGTTCCTAACACAAACTCACTTTGCTTGATAAACTTGTGTGTAAAGAGTGGGTCAATGGCATTTTATGTGCACATGCCACTTAGTATATAGTGATGAGCCACCAATTTTTTGGAGAAAACATAATTTGTGATACAGTTGTGGAAGTTTACTAGCAAACATTACCTTAAAGCTTTTGTGTCCCCGAGTTCTTGGACATTTTGTCTTGGAATGGAAAAATATGACAAACAACCTTTAGGGAGATTATGTGATCGGGATATGCAAACTGAATATTACCTTATTTGGGAATTTCAAAAGTGCCTTATTATATTTCACATAATGCTCTCCTTTATACCTGAAATGAATAATGAACTGTCAGTGCTACTCTCCTATTTATGTGTGTGCTGCTCCCACTGATTTGTTACCTGAGGTTTCTTCCACTCAGCATACACATGTGGTCTGTACTCAGCCACTGTAGCTACTACTGCAAGGCCACGATCAACTGCTGCTTTAGAAGCAGCTTCTTTGCCTCACATGCTGAATGATTCATGGGCTCCAAAGGAACCATCCCATTTGCGATGACCCTCTGACAGCATGATATGCCTGCTGCTGCCAATTCCCACAGTTGCTGCCTATGGGTATAAATCTATGCTTTGTTTCAGTGTTTATCTGCAGTACACTTTTCTGCCTGGCCTGATTGTAGGCTGTCCCCATTCTCCACGCAGGATTTGCCATCATCTATTCTCTTCCAGCCTCCAACTCAATAAAGCCGAGTGGCCAGGAATTTATCTTTAGCAGGAATACATTGAATGGCGCAGATTCCTTCCAAAAGCAACCTCCTTAATTTTCTATGCCTATTATTTATTCCAGTATAATTTTATAGTTCTTAAAATTACATTAATCTTTAGCGAATACCCCCACAATATCATACAAGTAAAACCTGCCCTATGGCAAAATCTCACTAATCTGGATTCGTGAATTTGTAACTTAAGACAGCTACAATAGATTAGCTGAAATTTATACCTTATACATACATGTTTTTTATTGCTGAAAAACTACCAGGATACAGGGAATGCTTGCTCTATGTAGGAATAGAGGCATTTTGAAAGCACCAAAATTGCACATGTATAAGCTGATAGATTTAATAGAAGTAGATTGGTCACCAGAATATATATTCAAAGTTTCTATTTCATAATACTGTATTAGTATCATATATGGGACCAAATTTTTTTTAAATTTTTAACGTTTATTTATTTTTGAGACAGAGAGAGACAGAGCATGAACGGGGGAAGGGTCAGAGAGAGAGGGAGACACAGAATCTGAAACAGGCTCCAGGCTCAGAGCTGTCAGCACAGACCCTGACTCGGGGCTTGAACCCATGAACAGTGAGATCATGACCTGAGCCGAAGTCGGACGCTTAACCGACTGAGCCACCCAGGTGCCCCCGGGACCAAAATATTTTTAACTAAAATACTCTCAAAATTTTAGAAATGGTTAATTTCACAAAATTCATCTTTACTATTACTCTAAATTTATTGTCTAGCGTATTAACTTATTTCTAAGTGATATGTAAATAAGATTAAATGATTAAATAATACTAAGTAGGGTAAGTGATAAAAGAAATAACAAAAATAACAAAACTGAGGGGAAAACCTTCACTGAAGAAAAAAGGTGGAATTATATAGATAAAAGAATCATTCCTTTCAAAGGTTTAACAAATGAGTACCTTCCAAATGTCAGGTAGTGGGTGCACAAAAATAAATAAGCATGCCCTAAGGAATCCATAGCCTAGTGGATTCTAAAAATGTCATTGTGTAAGGTGAGAATAGTAACAGACGTATGCACAAGTACAAATATACTTATGTTTTTGAGGATTAAAGAGGGGAAGGAAGGAATCTTATAATAAAACAATGATGACTGGATGAGGTTTCATTTTGTATCTGTGGCGCAGTACAATGATCAAATACAAAAAGAAGCAGTTGAAAGGAATAAAGGCTTGGAGGCACAAACCGGGATTGTGTACAGGGAACTTTCAGAGTCTGAAGGATGAGGTATAAAGGAGCTGGACTGACAGAAGGTGGGGTGGTCATGCAACATCATACATCAGTTTAAGAAAATATGCTGTAGCAAAGGGAAGCCATTAAACACCAAAGCAGTTAATGACCTTCTCATCATTGTTTTAAAGTAAGAAAACTAAAATGTCAACTTTTAGGTAACTCAGCATTTGGGAAATTTTTATAGTCCAATTTTTTGCAATTTGTGTGGTCACAAAAGACTGCTAAGCCCAAAGTAGTTAACCTCTACGTGATAATCCTTCAGAAGAATCAATAATTGTGTTTCCGTTGAAATAATTTCCATTATAAATGCTGCTGTGCTTAAAAATTTCTCTTTACAAATCATCAATTTATCTGATGTGAATTTGTCTTTGTTTTTGTTTTTTTTTCTTTTGTAAAATGCACTCCCTGGTACATAAAATTCACTTTTACCATTGTTTTCAGTATAATGGATTTCTCTGCACTACAGACTTCATTACAGTTGATTGGAACACCAAGAGATGCACTTAAATGTGCTACTACATGACAGCATGGAGGAGAATTGAGCAAATGGGATGCCTCCTCAATTTATACAGCCAAAATCTTTCCAATTAGTTGAAGAATCCAAAATCACCATTGAATCTAAAAAAAAATCAAAAAATAAGAACATGTTAGGTAAGACAATACCTAAGGTCTAAATAAGTGTATGGAACTTAAAAATTATAATGTAACATGACTCTTCAAAGATAATAACTATGAATATTTAGATATTTAGGAGACTAATGATTTCAGGACTTGAAATTAAAAACATCTTTTCCATTGTGTTTACCTTTATAAATAATATCACTGCATGCATGTTGGTATTTGTATTATTTCAATCTGCGTTCTTAGCAAAATATCTTATTTTGTGCATTTCACCCAGTTCTATTTGGAATTTGCACTAGTAAAAATGATAATAGACAAGACAAAATTAATTGATACTCCCATTACATTGCTAGTTTCATATATATGGAGAATCACATATTGAGAGTCAAATATTTATATACTACAGTGTCTGTTCTCTTATCTCAGCGTTGATGGCTTGTTAGATATTGTTTCTGGAAGCTTCCTAACCCATTGAATGATTAAATTGCAGCTTACTTTGTGTTGTAATATATTTAAATCCTTAGGGTACAGCTTCTTAGAGCTTCTGATCGGAAAACATTTCCTGGACGCACTTTATATCCATTATGTATAGATTACAATGGATTTCCAATAAAGGAAGATGAGCCAACCATTAAACTCATGTATGACAAATATAAAACAACTTTGCTTATTCTAGCTGCAAACCATCACCATTTGTCAAATGTGTGTGATGGGCCAATGCAAATTCCTGTGTGGTGCACACTAATTACATTAACTGTGTGCTCAAGATTTTTGAGAATAAACTTATTTAAATCCTTTATGCATTACAAAAACATCTGTTCATATTACATCAAATCTTTTGTTTTCTGTTGGCATATATGTCACTAAGATACATTTTTTTATAAGCTGTAATTTACTTCACTTTGTGGATGTTACTGGTTATTAAAATAGCAAAATTATGTACAAATTGGTAATAAAATGTTGATAATAAGCCATATATATAATATACATACATATAATATATAATCCTCCCAGAAAATTTAATATTTGCCCTAAAATTTTGATTTCTGTAAAAGTTATTTAAATCAGAAGATTCTTTGTCTTTGAGAGTTAGTGCTAGACAACACAGTGGTATCATATGCAATACTTTTAATCCCCATAATACTGTTGCAATTCTATCCCATTGTTTTATAGATGCATAGTCTGAGGGCTAAAAGATTAAGCAGCCTACTCAAAACTCATAAAACTAGCGAATGTCAGCGTCAGGTTTCAGATCAAGGTCTGTTGATTTCTAAATTTTTTTTTTATCTTCCCTAGGAATCTGAATCTCAGAACTGAAAATGTGACCTGATATTCATTCATATCAGGATCAAAGCATCTTCAGGTAAGGTAGATTACCAACAAATTGCCAACACCAGTGCTCTGGGTATATTTAAAGAATTGTTCTTCTGGCATTCTAGTTTATCACTGGATTTTTCTTCTGTAAACATAAAGATCTATTCTCCTTGTCTGTGAGGGTTTTTATTACAATATGGTCAGTAAAGACATCTTGATGTACCATCTGGAATTAAAGAGAATTGGAGGGAAAAAATGAAGAAAGTTTGAAAAACAACCAAATCGATGTCGTGTAGAAAAAAAATGCTTCAGGTGGGATGTAATTGAATAAAGGCATACATAGTATAGATAATGTCAATGCAAGTTATTGCTTTTTGCACAATGTGTGTGAGACTTGAGAAGCCACATACATAGAGTAAAATGTAAGTTCAAATGAGTCAAATTCTACACAAAGGTGGCTTTTAGTCATTTTGGGTTAATCTATTTTTTAGACTAGCTTCCCAAGTGCTGCACAGCAATTAGGATTTTAACTTGCCTAACAGTTAAAATAAACTTTTTAAATAAAGTCTAATCTTTTGCAAAACTGATGCCACAAAATCAAATAACTATAATCATTTCATAGAATTTTTTGATGTTAGTCTAGTAGTTGTTAAATGTCAAATTCTAGCAACTTATTTAATATAAAATTAAAAGCCCCTCATTTCCACACTGCAAATATATCAAAATGAATTTAAAAATATAACAATATTTCTTTCCTTTTTTCTTCCTTCCTTCCTTCTTTCCTTCCATCCGTCCTTCCTTCCTTCCATTACTCAAGGGAGTATCCAGGAACTCTTATGCATGATCTAACTTTGCTGCTTTTACCCTCATAATGACTTGAAAAATTGGTGTTATTATATCCATTTTAAGATGACAAAACAGTCTCAGGAATCTTAATTGATGCAAAGTTACATAAATATATGACCTTAATTATTATTTCAAGCTCACATAAATATGTTAATGGTAGATTTGAATTCGAGTTTACTTAACTTCAAAGCTAACATTTGGGGGCACCTGGGTGGCTCAATCAGTTAAGCATATGACTCTTGATTTCAGCTCAGGGCATGATCTTGGGTTGGTGAGATCAAACCCTGCCTTGGGCTCTGCACTGAGTGTGGAGCTTGCTTGGGATTCTCACCCTCTCTCTCTGCCCCTCCTCTGCTTGCTTATGTGCACTCTCTCTCACTTCCAAAAAAAAAAAAGAAAAAAAGAAAAAAGAAAAAAAAAAGCCAACATTTGTTCTTTACTTTGCACTCTTATTTTAGTTATATAATAATTCCTGTAAAAGTATGAAAATAGTGTGCAAATTCTGAATTTACACCACCATATATGCTATATTAAATGAGTAATGTATGTGCAGTACTCTGAAATACATGCGTATCTTCTGGAAATATACCATATTATTCTCATTTTTGATGGTCTCAAATCCAGATTGGAAAACATGGCATTTAAACAAATAATCAATCTAAAACAAAGAGCATGTAAAAATTCCATATAGCTGGGGCTGACAATAAATGCCCTAAATATGTGGGGGTACCACAAAAACTTCAATGGAGAGAGGCCTTACAGAATGGCTATAATTACATAGTCATAAAGGAGGAAGTAGTACTTTCAAAGGAACCTGGTGAAGAGAGTTATTAGTATGGATAAAAGGGGAACATGGCTGAGAATTGACAGAAGTAAGAGCATGGAGGACTTAAATGCTACCTGGTAATCTGAACTTCATTTTGTTGTGGTGAATATTCATTAGCATGTTATTTTACAGAAAGTTGGTAATAATTAAAGAATTTTGTAAGCAGTATTCAAGAGAAAGTGGCTTAAGAGAATATCAATACTCTAGTTAGAAAGCATAAAATAATGTGGACTTAGCATAAAGTGGTAGATAGAAATGGATAGACAGAACTAGACGACTTACCCTGGAGCTCTTTGTCCATGCCCTAGTTCCCTCTTCCAGGTTTTGGGCTGCCTTAAATCTAAGCCAGGGATAGCAGAGAAAAAGTAAACAATAAACTCATAATTAATTTGGTAGTCAAAATAAAGCTAGAAATGGATATATGTAGTGTAGTGAATATTTATTTAGTATCCCATTTTTGACTTTCATAATGGTTATGGCGAACCATTATGAAGGGCATATTGAGAGAGCCATTATAAAGGGCAAAGCTAGGAGACTATATGTGTATTTCAGGGAGAATCAGTAATGGAGTAGACATTTACAGGCATGTGGAACCAGATAAAGATAATATAAGGTTTTGAAGCTATCTGGGAGAAGTATTACAAAACATAAAATTTTATACTCTATTTCTTTTTTTTTAATTTTAAAATGTTTATTTATTTATTTTTTGAGAGAGAGAGAGGGAGAGAGAGAGAGAGAGAGAGAGAGAATGAGCAGGGGAGGAGCAGAGAGAGAAGGAGACACAGAATCCAAACAAGCTTCAGACTCTGAGACGTAAGCACAGAACACGATGCAGGGCTCAAACCCACCAACTGCAAGATGATGACCTGAGCTGAAGTCAGACGCTTAACTGACTGAGCCACCCAGGCACCTCCCTATTCTCTATTTTTATGAGTTTGACCATTTTAAATACCTCATATAGGAACAATAAACTGTAGACATATGCTTGACAATATTGTGCCTACACTTAACAATGCTGTAGTGTGTTCTTAAACATTTGTTAAAAGGGTAAGTCTCAAACTAAGTATTCTTACACAATTAGAAAAAAAAAAAAAAAGGCTATCCTCCTAGGTTAGAAATTGAAAATTCTTAGATTCTTCATGAATTTTAGATAACATTGGCTTTCATTTGAAAATATTATGGATAAATGTTGAGAGTCGGCCTTTATTTTTATAGCAACCAATTTACAAGCAATAATTCTAGGCTAAAATATTCATTAATGATTTAGACTGATTTTACTTTATTATATTTTATGGAAAAGGTCAGAGAGGCAACCCTTTTTGTACTTGATGTTCTCAATTGTGTTTTATATGTTTAAAGGTACCTTTTTAAAGTATGTTTGTACAGCTCTTTTTTTTAACATATACTATTACTTATTAAATGAATGACACCATGTTAGAATTTGGGGATGTGATACATGACATCCCTTGCCTCTCGTGAAGCTCATAGTGCGTTGTTGGGGAGATACATAAAATTAGGCATTTACAGAGGAATAGAATGGATGCTATCATAGGTATGAGCATGGAGCTATGGAACTTCATGGAAAGGATAGTTCTCTGGGTAAAAGTGGAAACATGGTGACAGGTTTTCTTTAAAATATAGTTTACAAGTAAAGTGTACAAAATAGTATTATACACACATATGTATATATCTACAATTTGTAAGATCTACATTTAAACAACTGCTATAGTGCAGAAAACATGCAGAAAATAATACTTAAAATGATGATGAAGACAAAAACTTTACCTACTTCATCAGTTTTTCTTGGGCCAGTCCTGCTCTCATGCTTTCAAAACACTAGCACAAATGTAGTCTCTGGGACTATGTATTTAATTTATCTCTACTCCTTGTTATTCTCATCGGTCTCACAGAATGAATAAATTGTTGAGCAGAGGCAGAACAATTATAATATTTTATGGAACCCAGTGAAAAGATTTCATAAGCTATGACCTCGTTACTTAACCACGAGAGAATGATGCTTGAACCCATTCTCTATGCCTGAAAGAGTCATATTTTATTCATTATTCTAGCAAGAATAAAGAGTTAATTTTTAAGAGTCACAGCTTATCACCTAAGGGGATGATGCTCATAAATTTTTCACTCCATATAAGGACTACTCATCATGCTCTCATGCATTATTTTATTGGAGACCCTAATGAGTCAAAAAAGCTTCTGAACTCTTCATTTGTATAGATATGTGTGTGTGTGTGTGTGTGTGTGTGTGTGTGTGTGTGTGTGTATAATGGGTTTGGGGGGGAAATCTTGGACTCAGTGGTTCATAGGAAAAAATATGTTGTTAAAATATTATGTGTAAAGATTAGTTATCTTCAGATGTCATTTACTATCCTCTTGATTGCAATTTTAGCCACTATTTTCATTCACTTCTCAGTTACTCAGAGTCTAATTATCACATCTGTGAATTAGTTCATTTTGCCTTCTATGTATGCCTCCATTTACTCTTTTTACTGCTTATTTGTACCTACACCAAAAAGTGGTAAGAAACGGAGGATGAACATTACATTTGACAATTTTCCACTTAATATCTTCCACAGTAAATTATGTAAAATGATTGGTTAAGTCACTATTTCTAGGTTATCTTTGGATTTAGTGTTTTTTTGTTTTTATGGTTCTCACTGTGGCTGGAGCTACACTAGTGGGAGAACACAAAGCTCATGCCTATGGAACACTATCAGAAAAATTACTTTTTTAACTTATACAGTGCTCTTTGTCAATTATGTATCAATAACATGGGAAAAGTATCACGTTTTAAAGACTGCCTTGTGAAAGATGGAATGAGTTAGAAAGAAGAGGGTGTAGGAAGAAAAGAAAGAAAATAAAAAGCATATGTAGTTTACACAACAGTAGAAATGTGAATTACATTTTCATGCTAAGTAGTCATGAATCTGCTCTATTTCAGTCATAGTGACCATCTTGACGAAAACTTAGGAGAAATAAATCAGGAATAACAGTATCAAATGAGAGATCAGCAATGTAATGTGGGGCAGAGTGGAAGGTAGCTTAGCATATATTCATAGTAGACTTTGTTTGCTGCAATAAAAAAGTTGAGTTTATTTAATTGGCATTGTTTGGTGCATTTTGGAACCTTTATCTGTAAAATTTATTTACACTGAAATTTTGAGAGATAAAATTTCATATCTGAAGTCTAATTAAAATAATGCTCATTTAATGCATATAATTACAACAGTCTCTAACATTGAATAAGTGTTCAATAAATGTTAGCCATAATTATTAGCAGAAAAAGTAAGGACCACTAGTAAGATACAAGAATGAAAAGGAAAGAAAGGAGTCAGAATAAGGTACATTTTGTAAATGGAACCCGAGCATTATCAATTGGTTAGATTTGAGGAAGATAAATAAAGAAAAAAAAAGTATGTTTTGAGCATATTCCAATATTTTGTGTCCAGGTTTTGGAAAGTAATTATTACAGAGAGGAATCTCAAGAAGAAGAATTAAATTAGAAGAAAAATGTTTGTATTTGTTAGAATAGGCTAAATTTCAGTGGCTTAGCACAGTAAAGATTTAATTAACACGTAGGTTCCAGCAGGTCCTCAAGGCAGCAGTTTTCTATGCACAGCAAGGGAGTCTGCTTCAATCTCGCACCTCCATCATACCAACACAAGACCCCTCACAATTATGTAACACAGCATGGAGGACTTTATCATTTTAAGCCAATATATGTGCTCTCCTTCCCTCCTGTGTACTAGATTACTTGGCCCTACTAATACTGAACTTGGCCTATGTGACTTGTGTTAGCCAAAAGAATATTGGCAAAAGTCAATAAAGGATGGGCCTGCCGGGTACTTTGGCAGTTTGGCAGGGCCCTTTGCTCTCCTGCCATCTTTATTAAAAAGCATTCCCCAGGAGCTGTCGTCCTTTCATTATGTGCTTCCAGACTGAAAGCAAAGAACATGCAAGCCTAGCTGATCTCGCACTGGCTCATAGTTTCAGCAAACGGAAAGCAAATATCTTTATATGAAAACTTCGACATTGGGTTATTGCATAGTATTATTGCTAATCAGTTCACTGATCAATACATAATTAAGAACACATAAGTGGATTTTGCACTGGCATCAAATGCTTTAGCCCAGAAGTGACACAGGTCACTTTAATGCACAGTTAGTTGGTAATAGTTTTTTTTCTTATTTGACATTGAGATATAATTCACAAACCAATAATTTTTTCTACTTAAATTATACAATTCAGTAGTTTTAGTATATTCACAGAGTTGGACAATCATAAATAACATTCAATTTTAAAATATTTATGTCTTTCTCCATAAGGAACCCCATATGCATAATCAGTCACTCCCATTTTCCCTCAAACTATTTCAGCTGTAGGCAACTACTAATCTATTTTTGTTCTCTTATAATTTGCCTATTTGAAACTCAAATAAATGGGACTAAATAACTGTGGTAATTTGTGACTGGCTACTTTTATTTGGCGTTCATTATTTTTTCTAGGTTCATTCATGTCATAGCATGTATTAGTATCTCTCTCTTTCTTATTGCTGAGTAATATTCCATGCATGGACATACCACATTTTGTTTACCCATTGAACAAGTAATGGACATTTGGACCATTTCCGCCATTTGGCTACTATGACTATTGTAGCTATGAACATATTTTACAAGCTTTTGTGTGAACATATGTTCCCATTTCTCTTCAATATATACATAGGAATACAATTGCTGGGACATATGGTAACTCTGTTTAATCTTTTGAAAACAGCTAGATTGTTTTTCAAAACAGCTACATCACTTTACATTCCCATCGTCAGTATATGAGGATTCCATTTACGCCACATCCTTGTGAGTACTTATTATTATTTGACTTTTTGATTGTAGTCATCCTAGTGGGAGTGAAATGGTATTTCATTTTGTTTTAGATTTACATTTCCCTGATAGTTAATGATATTCAGCATCTGTTCATGTGCTTATTGGCCATTTGAATATACTCTTAGGACAAATGTCTGTTCATGCCCTTACCATTTTTCATTGCATTATTTGTTTTTATGTATTTTGAGTTATATTATTTAGGTATTATTGATACAGTCCTCTTATTAGATGTATGATTGCAAACACTTTTATTTCCAATGTTATGATTTGTCTTTGTACTTTCTTAATGATGTCTTTTGCAGGAAAAATAAATTTATTTTGATGAATTCCAGTTTACCTGTTTTTGTTTTTTTTTTTTGCATGTAGTTTTGGTGTCATAGTCAAGGAGGATATTCTTAATTCAAAATCACAAAGACTTACTCCTATATTGTCTTCTAAATGTTTTATAGTTTTAGTTCTTATATTTACGCCCAGATTCGCTTTGAGTTAATACTAGTAAGTGGAGTAAGGAAGGGGTGCAACTTCATTCTTTCATGTGCAGATATATAATTTTCAAAGCATCGTTTACTGAAAAGATTTTTTTCTATTGAATAGCCACAGAATCCGTGTCAAAAATTTATTTTCTGTAAATGTGATAGTTTATTTCTAGATGTTCAATTCTATTCCATTAAACTGTTTGTCTATCTTGAGGCCAGTACCATACCTTTGTAGTCAATTTTGAAATTAAGAACTAGGAGTCTTTCAACTTTGTGCTTCCTTTTCCAAATTATTTTGGCTATTTAGGGTATCTTGCAATTCCATATATATTTTAGAATGAAGTTAGCTTGTCCAGTCTGTGAAGAAGCCAGCTGAGATTTTGATGGGGATCACATTGAATCTCTAGATCTATTTATGGAACGTTGTTTTCTTAACAATATTCAATCTTTCAGAATGAAAGAACAAGGGTGTCCTACCATTTAGTTAGGTCTTCTTTAATTTTTTTTCAACATTGTGTTGTGATGGTCACAGGATGAATTTTCACTTATTTTGTTAAATTTAATTTAATAATTCTTAAATTTTTTAAAACTTACTTTTGATGTTATTGAGAATGGGAATGCTGGCTTAATTTCATTTTTGGATTGTCCATTGTTGGTGTATAGATACAATTAATTTCTTACCTTGATCTTATATTCTGTAACCTCACTGAATTTGCTTATTTTTAAATGGTATTTTAGTAGTTTCCTTATAATTTTCTATATATAAGATCATTTCATCTGCAAATAGAGATAGTTTTATTTTTTCTATCCACTATGGCTGCCTTTTATTTCATTTTCTGCCTAACTTATCTGGCTGAAACCTGCAGTACAATGTTAATGGAAATGCATCCTTGTTTTGTTATGATATTAGGAAAAAGCCTTCAGTCTTATATCATTTAGAATAATTTTAGTTGTGGAAATTTCATAGGTCCTTTTATCAGGTCAAATAAGTTCCTTTGAATTCCTAGTTTATTGGATGTTTTAAATTATAAAAGCGTATAGAATTTGGCAAATCCTTCTTCTTCATCTATTAAGATAGTCATGAGCAGGCCCCTGGGTGGCTCAGTTGGTTAAGCGTCCGACTTCACCTCAGGTCATGATCCCCCAGTTCATGAGTTTCAGCCCTGCAGCGGGCTCTGTGCTGGTAGCTTAGAGCCTGGAGCCTGCTTCAGATTCTGTGTCTCCCTCTGACTCTCTGCCCCTGCCTGGCTTACACACACAACTCTCTCTACTCTCTCTCTCAAAAATAAATAGACATTTAAAAAGTTAAAAAAAAAAGATAATCATGGAGGTGTTGGCCTATATTCTAATGATATGTTGTAGCACATTGATTTTTCAAATGGTAAAATAACCTTGCATTCTTGGAACAAATAAGTTATGTTGCATATTTCTTGTTTTAATTTGTTGCTGGGTTAGTTTGATAGTTCGTTGAGAATTTTTGTGTCTTTATTCATGATATTGATCTGCGTTTTCTTATTTTGTGTACAACGATTTTTTTCCAGTTTGGTATCAGTATAATAGTGATCACATAGAATGAGTTGGGAAATGTTGCTCCATCCTTATGTTTGGCAAAGTTCACAAATGAAGCCTTTTGAGCCTAAGTTTTTCTTTGTGGGAAGATTAGAAATTTATGATCCATTATCTTTTCCTGTCATAGGTCTATTTAGCTTTTCTCCTGAGTCAGTGGTGGTAGTCTGTCTTTCTAGTAATTTGTCCATTTCATCCAAAACAGAACCAACAATATAAATTAGTAAGTTATATAGAAATCAAATTGGTTGGCATGAAGTTTTTCACTGTATTCTCTTATAATTGTTTTATTCCTGTAGATTGAGCATGATTTTCCTCCTGGATTCCTGATTTTAACAATTTATCTTTTTTTTTTCTTGATCAATCTAGATAGTTGTGTCATTTTGTTGACTTTTACAAAATGTTGACTTTTACAAAGAATTAACTTTTGACTTTGTTGATTTTCAGGACTGTTTCTCATTACATCAATTTCATTAACATCTGCTATATTCTTTTAGTATGTATTTCTGCCTGCCATACTGTCCTCGTCCAGATTTACATGTTAGTATGGTAGGCAGAATAATGGGCCCCCAAAGGTGTCTGAATCCTAAATCCTAGAACCTGTGAATTTGATAGATAACACAGAAAGGGGGAATTACTGTTATAGATGGAAACAAGACTATGAATCAGCTCTAAGATATCTGGTTCCCATCCAAAAAACCTGTGTGTAATTTTTCAGAGTCAATCATAGGTGATTACAAAGTTGACTCACAGCCAGTGCATTGCAGTTTCCAAAAAGAAATGCAATCGAGAACTCAGACCCCTCTGGATGACCATGTTGATTTTGGGGTTTTTTTTTGTCTTGTTTTTTTTTTTTTTTTTTCATTCTTATCCCAGATGCCTGAATTCAAGGCTTCTCTTGAGGAAAGACTCCCTCAGGTACCTCTGACAAGGAGGAGGAGGAAACTATGGACGGACACTTTTTACAACTCTGAGCCAATACTTCTTCACTCCTAGCCCTCCCTCCTTTCTCTTCTCTGGGCCTCGATGGCATAAAATTGCCGGAACCTTTTTGTTTGGGGGATTCCTTGGCCGCAGGACAACCCCCCTATCTGTGCTAACCCACCTTAGTTTCCACAGGTATGCCATTCCATGGCGGGATATGGGAGGGAGAGAAGTCTGCAGTTTCTCTAGGTTTAGACCCTTGCTTCCACCATGATTAAAGGACATGCTCTTTTATTTTAGCTCATTGGTTTTAATTGACAACTCTGACACCTGGCAGGTCAGCTCTTCCTCCAGCTCAGCTGAGCTCTTGACAAGTTGACTTTAAGGTATGGAGATTAGGCTGGATTACCCAGGTGGACTCAATGTAACCACAAAAGGGTCTTAAAAATGGAAGAAGAAGGGTGCAGAGATCATAGAGAATATGGAGGAAGAGGAACCAGGAGCTAATGCGGGCAGCTTCTGGAGACTGCTGGACAATAGATCAGATTCTTTCCTAGGGCTTTCGGAAAGTAATGCAGCTGTGCTGACTCTTTAATCTTAACCCCGTGAGAGCTGTATCGGATTTCTGACCTACAAAAATGTAAGTTTAAAAACTTTGTGTTGTTAAGCAACTAAGTTTTGATAGGTTTTTTTTTTACAGCAACAGAAAACTAATACATGAGATCTCTAAGCCATATATTCGATTCACTTCACTTGTATGCAAGAGAGTCATCTCTTCATGACTTTTCTGTTTTATACTCAGTTCATTTCATATTTTATGTGATGTTTTCCAAGGAGCCATGTGCCATAAATTCATATAGCCCAGGGTTTCCTACTTCTCCTACAAAAAATTCTAGGCAACAGATTGGTGGTGGGGGTGTGGGGATGTGCAAAATGAGTGAGGGGGATCAAGAGATACAAACTTCTGGATACAACATGATTTCTGGGATTGTAACATAGAATGTGGTGACTCTGGTTAATAATACCTTATTGAATATTTGGAAGTTAAGAAAATAGATCTTAAAAGTTTTCATCACAAGAAAAATAGTGTTACTATGTGATTAATGTTAACTAGAATTATTGTGGTGATCATTTTGTAATATATACGTACATCAAATATGTTGCATACCTGAAAGCAATACAGTGTTATATGTCACTTTTATCTCATTTGAAAAAAAGAAATTCTAGGCAACAAGTGCATCCTATTGAGAAATCCCATCTGAAAGTTCTTCTGCTTGTCAAATCTGTCATTAGTGCGTTTAAAAGGAAAGGAGACTGGATCAGCTGTCTTCATTCTTTCATTCAGGCTCTCTTTTCCATAACTAGGGACAGTGTATTACAGCGTATTCTGCTTAATCTTTTCCTTCTGGACCCCTGTTTTTTACTTTGTAGGCTATGTCTGTAGATGTTTTTCTCTAAAGGATTTGACAATTGAACTTTATAGTAACCCTCTAGCAAAGTATTGTACAAATTCTACTGCCTACCTGATTATAATCTTGACCCAAGCAGCCAGGAGAGTGTTGGGATTCCCAGTATAGGTAGAATGGCTTAGAAAGAAAAAAACAAACAAAAAAACAAACAAAAAAGTTCAGATAAAACAACTCCAGGATCTCTATTTAAGTTGACTACATCTGGTGATCAAATGGGCAAAGTATTTCCAATATACTGCAGGAAGTACAAAGTGATTTTGGCAAGCCTTGGACAGAGATAATACTCTGATGAAATACAGACATCTTTGTGGGAATATGAGTGGGATTACAATGTGTCACTTGAGAGATGTTATCTCAAAAAAGAAGGCGGTAAAGCAAAGTAAGGCTGACAGATTTCAGGACTTGTATTAATTTTGATGGCATATCTCAATTTTCATTCACTCCTAACAATAGGCAAGGGGACATAGGCATTATAATTTATAAAATATAGAAGTTTCCAAAGCTTTCCCCTCCCTTCTATCATCTATCTTAATGGTCACAGGCGTGGAAACACAAAGATGTATTAAGTCGAACAAAGATTTTAAAAAATCACTTAATGAATATTATGCTTTCCTTTGTGTAACGATAATTTAAAAAATAAATCACTGCCAAAAGAGGAAATACTATGTGCCAAAACAATAAATGGCCATGAAGAAAACAAATTTTGTAGGGGTTAGGGGTGGCTTATAAGAAAGCATAATGGGTAAATGTACCTCGAAATGTTTTATAGGTTTGCAACACCATGGGGACATTTTATTTATCGAAGTTTGAACTGAGGAAACCAATCAGTAGTCCACATACCAATGATAATATATACCATGTTTTAATTATTACTATTTACATCAAATTTGAATGCGACATTAATATGCAAGGCACACTTTTGTCTATATATCATGAGTATCATTGGTTAGCCTTTTTTTACTGAATTCAGACATTTTGGGACTTGCAAAATGCTCTGAAACATATGTTTGAAATGCACAAAATGCTTTAGTCCTTAAATTTAAAACATATGTCCTTTTTTGCTGCCTTCTTCTGTAGTTCTAAAGACCAGTGGAGCTTAAGAAAGTTTTTAATGTGATTGCTGAATTTTCAAATCACAACTCTGTGTTTAGTAAACTTGTTTCCATTCTTGAAGCACTAGCTTCTGAAATAGTCGGTATTTATCTACAACACAAAAACTAGACATAAAAATACTCCTTCTCTAGAATTAGACAGGCGTGAGTTTGTGATGTACTGTATACATGGGCTCGATCACCCACCCACACCTTCTTGTGGAGAGACTATTTTCCTGCTCTCATCAGCAAGACTCTGAAATGTGGGAATTTGGCTGAAACTGATTTCCTGTTTCTTGCCAGCGCGTCTTAGAGAAAGCACTGTCGGGAATGTGATGCTAACGAACAGACAGCTGTCCCCAGTCTTGAAGATTCATCTGGCATATTAGTTTAGAAACCATCTTAACATCAACTTAACCTTTAAAGAGCGTATTTAAAAATAAATTTCTTATAAGTTGTCTATTAAAAAATGTGATTATTTTCCCAGTAGAGGAAAAAAAAAAAGAACTGTGTTTCAAAATTCGCCCTATATAGAGTCCATGTCCTAAGAGAGAACTAGTTGTTTCAGTAGTTAGGTTATCTGCACCACTGGGCTTCAACTAATTAATTTTATTTTCTAATAATATACCTTAAGGAGGTCACATTATTAAACTTTGATTGAATGAAGTAGCAAGGCCCAAAAGCTTTGACAAGCAATAAAAATTGCCTACTATTCATAGAATCTCAGAAAATCAAATACATCATTGGAAATGGGAGGCAGATGTGCTGTGCCCAAAGCACGCCGAGCTTAAAGGTAGGGAAAAATATGTATGCCAATTGCTACCGTTTCAATTTAAGCAAGTTAGGTGATTTCCTTGTACCACACTCCTCTGTAAAATGGAGGTAATAAGAATACTTGGTTGTTAAAATATTTTTGAGAATTCAAAGAGATAATAAGTGTGACAAAAATAGAATACACTCTCATCATTATGTGTATTTTAAATAAAAGGCTAAAATATTTCCTTTAATATTCTGTGACTTTGGACATTACCTAGAAGGCTGTATCCCAACAAGGGAGAAATCTCATAATGAAATATAATTGTTGTGCCGAGAGGGTTCAGTAATGCTTGACAGGACACCCTATGAAGAGTTTTCCCTTTCTGTCATTATTTATTTTGCTCATAGACTCACTGGCTTTTCAAACATATTTATCCTTTCATACTCCCCTGCTTGAATGTAGAAACATTGCCCTAACACTCCCACTGAGCAGGAAGACTTCTGAATCCTAGAGTCTCTAGAATGTTTCTAACCCAATATAAGGGAGGGAGTATATCAAAAGTACCATCACTATGAGGATCTGCTATCCAACTGGGAATATTCCTTGACAATAACTGACCTCACTAAAGATCTGCTATTCTTGTCCTTATCTGTGGTGTATCTTAACCAAACCGAGAGATGCGCCACATCTCACATACCGTCTTTCTGCTACTGTTCTCTCATTTTGTCTGCAGATATTGGCCAAACCACAGCCAAAAGCAATTCTTGTCTTAATTACTTGGTGCACATGATGTTGGTTAACTGATAGTCTTAAAAGTTGCTCTGAAGTACAGCTTGGAAATGACAGAAATTAATAATTCCTTCCTTTTGGTGACTTCATACTAAAAGTATTGATAGGAATGTTCTGAAATTAACTGAGATCCTGATACAAATTTAGTGTGCTAACTTTCCAGATATAGATAGTGGGGATTTAGCTGGACTGGCATGACTGACTAACAAGGAAGAAAAATGGGATTTCCTTTTATGTAGCAATGGGCTCCCAAGTAGGAGCAGAAGAGTAGCACATAGAAAGATCTAGAAAAGGCTAGGCCTTAAGCACTGCTATACCTCTGTGTCACTTTCAGTACCTCCCTCTATGTATGTGTGTGTTTAAAGGAGATAGGATATTCTTAAGAGCTAACATGTACAAAAATAGTCTAAAGAATATTGAAACTATAATTTATCCATTATAGAAATTGGTACTGTAGATTAGAATCAGAGATGGAGCTTTAATCTCCAGACACATAGTCTCTCCTGCAGACATCCTGAACCAGAGCTCCCAAAGATGAAGCCAATAAATATCTACCTTTAAAACATTCTACTGGTGTTCCTAATGTGAATTCGTAGTTAAGGATCAATCTGGAGCATTTGGTATCTGTTTTCCAGGTACCATGACCTTAAGAGAACTTTTTGGTCATCAGTAGGGAATGCCATTGTGCTGAGCCAAGAGGAAGGGGTGAAGGGTATATAGGGTTAGAAATTGGTCAACATCCTTAGGCCACAGTACTTTGTGAGATACAGACTTTGCATAGTCTGCAGAGTCAGTAAAATCCCAGGGAATCACTGAGAAAGCGGACTGCTGGGATTTTGTTTCATAGTCAAAACATATGATAAAAAAAATAAAACAATGGAAGTATTCTTTTTCCTACTCTCCAACCCATACCCTCACTCTATAGTCAACTAGGAAGTAAACAGTTTCTATAAAAAAAAAAAAAAAAAAAAAAAAAAAACTTAGGAAGGAAGAAAAGAGATTCAGTGCATATGTCCCCTTTTATTTAAAAAGGAAAGACTTATTGATCTTTTTCTTTATAAAGTAATGTATTTTTGATCTCATAAAATTAGCAAAATATAGACATCATTTAATACAATGATATGGTGTGGTTATATCATTATGTGTCTTGGTGTATTAAAACAGTCTCACATTGGTTGATTTTGATGTGATGCCCTACTTAAGAACTTGTGAGCTGGGAGTTAAATTTCTCTTAACTGTGTACTATGATAGAAGTCAGCTTGTTTCCGAGATTTTGTTATTACACAACATACTGCAATAATTTCTCTTTACACTTGTTCTAGTGCATCTTAAAATATATTCCTGGAAGAGAGGTTTCATGGTCAAAGAGTATTTCTGTTTATTTCCACTTTTTAAATATTATCCATCCTTGGTCCAAAAATTATACCAGTTGAAACTCCCATCAAGAGAATGATAGTGCTTGTTTTCTCACACACTTATCAACAGTTTTTTTTAATCATCTCTTTAACTATTTTCACAAGGATTTAGATTTTCTCTATTTCATTATCACTATTACCAGTTCTGTATTGAGCAGCACAGTGTTACCCCCAAATCCTATTTAATCACTCATTCACCCATTTGCTTACACAACAGGGATATCCTGTGGGATCCATACAGCCATTAAAAGACATCAATTCCATTAAATTTGCTTCCTCCCCTATGAGTCATGCATGTATAATGGAAAATGCATATATTCTGGCTATTTGCCAATAGGAAAAAAATAACATCTTATGCAGTCTAATTGAAAATATGTTCATTTCGAAACTCATAAAATCTGCAGCTTGGATGAGAAGATTTTTGATTCATTGGGGATTTCAAATTTACAATTTAATTAAACTTAGGATATACTTCTGAGAGACTGAATTTTGGAGTGTAAAAAAGGAAATATGAACATGCAATTTCTTTATTATGTGAATAGCCTTCTGTATAGATATTTCAGTAGCTGCCTTTGTAATCTATGTCTTTGTCTACATATGAAATAGGAGATTAAAAAATTGGTGGAGAATGTAAGAACCTCAAAGCTTAAAATAGATTATTTTAGTTCTTCTCCCACCAATGGCTGCTTTTCTTTATAATGTCCCTGACTATGGTTATTGAATGGTAAAAGCTTGATGCAAAAAATACCTTGAGGACAAACTCTGATAGTTAGCAGTTTGAACTTGAGGCACAGTTAACTATCTCATCAATGACGTCGTTTAACAGTTAAGGAGGTGGTAGTAATAAACATCTTTTCTGATAATTGATGAGTTAATGATAACATCATTTTCGTATATTGTTGACAATGTGTTTTAATTGCTGCAGTTTAAATTGATAACTTGACACTTGATTCAATCATTTGCATGTTCTGAGCGAAGGGAGAAGTTGGCCATTTTCTCATGGAATCATTTCAGATTAGAGCACTGTTCAGTTTAGAGGGTCACTCAGTTACTAGTAGTTGAGATACCTGTCTGAGACTATTTTAAAATAGTAGCATAAAAGCAGCTTTCTCTACTCTGTTTTTTCTAAGTACAGAATTCTGAAAAAATTGACTTCACAAACAGGAAACGTACACATTATTTGATCTTTATCTATGATATGTGGATACGTAGGTGGTAACTAGATATATGAATGGAGGTCTGAAATGATTGATGTCAAACTTTTACAAAACTTCCAACTGAGAAGTGGAAATAAGGTAGAAGAAATAAATTAGGACGTCAGTATCTAAGATAAAGTTATTTGTGTGATTGTCACAGCACATGCATTTCATAAACTTAGTCTTCTTGTTTTCCTATCTTTCAAGTAAGATGATCACAAATAGAATATTAAGGAACAATTCTGTACCATTCCATAACCTAACCTCCTAACCCATTGTTAGAATTTGGGTAACTGTGTGAGGACTACATTGATTCTCTTGATTCTGTTCTCCCAAGGCAAGACATTCATTTAAACAACAACAAGAACACATTTTCTTCCCCGGGAATTCACATAAATTAAATATAGATATATAATATGTCTGATTGATATAAGAAAGACTGTGAACAAATGGATACAATTTAAAAAATTATGGATGAATTTGTATAGTCCATCAGACCACAAGCCTAACTCAGAGGGGTATGGGCAGATATATCTTTTAGGGTTTGATCATTTTACATAAGAAATATCTTAACTTCCCATCATAGTGAAGCTTTATTCTTGCTGTGTGGTTAAAAAAATAAGCTTTAGAATATGTTTTAAGCATCATTGTTTTAAAAATCAGATTTAGATATATATTTTCATATATAGTTTATACAGATGTGTACATATATAGAGATAAATGGTACACAGATAAATTTAAATTTAAATTAACTTTTGACACCCTAAAGCATTAAATGAAATCATAAAGTTAAAATCATATGGAAAGACACTTTTGTGTGTGTTAATTCATGACAGATAAAATGAGGACATATGTTGCATTTCTGGTTTTAATAGTATAGCTACTTTTAATTAATATTGTATCTTCAGAATTTTTTCCTGTCAGGTCAGTTCTTGCAGAGTTAGAATGGATGGGAACAATTTTCATTGTCTACATGCATTCTGTTTTGTTGTTCCATGCAGATAGAGTTATACTAAAATTCCATAGGAAATGTGTTCTGAAAATATATCTATCAATTAAACAAAAAATAGGAATTAACCTAACAATATCCTGTATTGATTTGGTACATTTAAACTAAATCCTTGAAAGCCTATCCATCTCTCCGAAGAACGTTATCCTGTATACCAAGATTGTATCATCTAATATAAAATCGAGCTAGGCTAACACAAATATATATTTAATTTTACATTCAGAATTACCACTGCAGGGTGTTAAACTGTTATTACTGTAACAAAAGTGTTCCAATAATGAATTAAACAGTTTAATGTTTTCTGCAGTGTGTTAAAACAATTCACTGTAGAACTTAATGTTTAGAAATACTAAAAAATACTGAAAATGTGCAACCATCTCACAACTATGAACTAACCCACTGTAAGCATGCTATTTGGAATTAACAGCATGTTTATACATGAGTTGAAGAGTTGAATGGCCACAGCAGGATGATTTTAACTTTAAGATGAGAAATCAGAGAAAGGTTTACTTTACTGATAAGTATTTCCATACAGCTATATTCCCAACTGTGCAAATAGTAAAGCTAAAAAATAAGCAACTGTGTCAAAGATATATTGAGTTGTTCACATATTTGATATAAAATTACATCTCTAGGCCCCTAGGAATATCTAAACAAATAAGAGATAAGACAAGTACCAAAGAAAAGGAAAAAGAAAAGCAGGATAAAAAGTGAATTATGTAAACATACAGATGTGAGTGGGGGACATCTGGGAATATTATTAGGTATAACATAAGTTGCAAAATCACAGGTTGGATTTGGGAACGTGGAGAGAGAAGAAGCAAGAAAATATAGATCAAGGGGCGCTTGGGTGTCTCAGTTGGTTAAGCATCCGACTTCAGCTCAGGTCATCATCTCGTGGTTCATGAGTTCGAGCCCTGTATCAGGCTCTGTGCCAACAGCTGAGAGCCTGGAGCCTGCTTCGGATTCTGTGTCTCCCTCTCTCTCTGCCCCTCCCCTGCTCACACACACACACTCTCTCTCTAAAAAAAAAATAAATAAACATTAAAAAATTAAAAAAAAATACAGATCAAGGCTAGTCAATGAATGATATCATAATTAAATATTTTTATTTATTATTTTCAAATTGGAAGTGTTAAACTAAGCGATGGTAAATCCACAGGCTAGAGGAGTGCAAGAGGCAATATGATCATAAAACTCCGGGGAAGAAAATGTAATGAGATCTTAATGAGAGAGGATGGCCGTGGACATAAAGAACAGTTAGCCTTTTACAACATTTGGGGAGATAGACTTTCAAAAAGAAAAGATAGTTAAATGTGAGGATTAATGGAGATACAAATATGTCCAATAACTGTCAAGAGCCTAACTAGGAATATGGGACTTGGCATTTGCTTTTGAAGTGTTTCAAAAGCATAGAGTAAATGCGCACTTTAAATAACAGTTACCAAAAGAAATCACCTATGAAAAATGAGTGAATGAGACATATCACTTAATAAAGCCTGATACTTGGTTTGCTCCCCACTATTAAGGAACCAATCAAAGGGTGTAGTCTGCAGTGTGGCTCTGTACCAGTCCTTCGGTCTGAAGCCTTTTCATGTGCACAGGGTCTAGCATGAATGGATGGCCTTAAAAACGACCAATAAGATGTTTCTACTAGATACTAGTTTTATTGCTTTCAATTATCAGAGAGACATGCCAAATTACTTTTATTTTCCTAAACTTTGAGAGAGATGTTTGTATCCATATAAATTAAAAGTTTGTTCCACTTAAACTTTTAATTCATAAAGACTATTTCCGTCCTTAGCTAAAATTAGGTAATTAATCTTATGCCCATGTTTCTAGCATACATGTTATGATATTGCCATATTGTCAGTATTATTTAGAAATTGAACTATGGAGTAATAGCTTCTTTTGACTGCAACTGTTTGGTTTAGTAATACTTGAACTGCGACTTGTATACCTATCACCTCCAGAAATTTCACAAAAGCACGTGACTGTTTAGGGCAAGGGAACACTGAGAAAAAGAAAAGTGACCGACCTAAAGGATGGGTCCTTGATTCACAGAGGAATGATGTCTTGGGATTTATGAATTTACTAGGTTTTTTTAGAACCTGAATACTTAGAGCTTTGGACCCTTAATGAGCTCTGATCCTAACAAACTTTAACTTTTCTAATGATGATAATGAACTTTAGTTGTCTTATTTAAGGAGGCTAATGCTAATGCAGTCAATTGTAAGACAAAACCAAACAAAAACATTTTATATTGTCTGAACTTTGATTCAACTATAACTGATATTGGAGGTGGAGACAGTGGAGAGATAATGACTTGTCAACCTCTAGTTAATTTTTTTGTGGACTTGGTTTGTTTTGAGTTCTTTGAAAGGTGTAACTGTACTAGCACAAAGTATGGTACCTCTAAAGGACTCAGGTGTATCACTTCCAAATCGCTATTTTGCATACACATTTAAGCAAGAACGGATAGTCCAGTAAGTATTGCTGATAGCAGGATGAACGGGAAATCCTATTTTGGAAAAATGGAGAATGTAAAGAAAGTTGAATGGTTCTCATGAATTGGTGCTTTTCTGTAGCAACAACAAAATTGTTTTCTGGTGAATGTACGATCATTTTAATCCAGATGGTTTTATCTTCACTTGTAATTTTTAGAGCTTTTAGAAAATTTCCCTTGGGTTCTGTTAGGTACTTTTACAATACTTGGTAACATGTGTCACCACATCACTTTTATTTATGACTGTGAATTTTCCCCATTACAACTAGTTCCTATTAGTGAAAAAAGAAAAATGAGTAAAGGTGATGGTGATAAAACCATGAAGATGTTTATTTTGTGTAACTCCAATGTGGGGAAGGGTTGCACATAAATACATCTTGTCAGGAGCAGAAATATATTTTTGTTCAATTTTGAAGCAATAGATTTTTTTGATCAAAGTGGCAGGCATGTCTAAATATGTTCTAGGGAGCTGTCAGTAGTGATATAGTTTGAGAGAAAGAACTGTAAATAAAGTGATAATTGCTTTCAAAGATTTGTAGACATTTATGTTCTTTTGGTAGTAGTTTACTGATGAAACACTTTAAAATGTAGAGGATATTGATATTCTGCATTCATTGAAAATAATTCTAAATAACAATAATGACAACAATAACAACAAATGGACAGTGGTCAACATAGCCTGGGAGGGAGTCAAGATTTGAAAAACCTTTTTAAAAAATCTGAAACCACGACGACTTGGATTCATAGAGCTTACTTATGAACTGACTATATAAAGTTTTAAGATACTGAGGAACTTCTAGAGCAATGGCTTTCACTTTCATTTCAATAAATATTTGCAGTACTTTTGGCTTTCACTTTCATTTCAATAAATATTTGCAGTACTTTTGAACATCATTAGTTAGAGCATTGGCTACATATGTTAACCTGATGCATTTAACAAAATTAATTCTGTCCTCTGAAATGCCAGAAATGCTTGGGGAATATTTAAATCCGAGAGAGAGAGAGAGAGAGAGAGAAACAATCAGTGTAATAAAAAATATTGGAAACAAGAGGTAGATAGAAACACTACAAAGGGATTTATAAACATTGAATTTTACCCAAAGACTGCAGTGGCATCAGTACAGCAGATGGCAAAGTGCTAACAGCGCAGGAAGACATCCAAAACCACTGGAAAGTATAATTCAAGAAGCTATATGAGGTACCAAGGGACCATATAGACGGTAGCAAGTGTGAGGCAATCATCTGCACAGCCGTAAAATAATCTTCACCTTTCCTGGCAGAGAAGGAAACTGCAGTAAACAAGCTCAAACTGGGAAAGGCGCACGGTGCAGTGTTACAGATGAACTCGTAAACGAGGTGGCGACTGTGCACTTAGTGTCCTTCATAAAACCTGTCAGTAGGCAAATGGGAAACCAGGGACTGACCCAGCACCAGTACAAATCAATCTACATAGCACTTTCCCCTGAAAGAGAGAAGAGCGACTGAACATCATCTTTCCCTCATGGATACGTCAGGCTGCCACATGTTGGAAACTACCTACAATGAAAGGCAACCTGAGGGTCCGAGAAGAATAAATTAAGAGAGAGGGACAGAGAGAATATCTGTTTTATCTGATGAGATGACCCAATCAGATTTCTGCTTGGATTTCATGCTAATTGAAAGGGTTTATAATGATTTATAAAGACAACTTGATTGTCATAGTGTGGGTAATCATATCTCCAGATACTGAATACACTGAATATAGATCTAACAGTGATCTAGTATATATGTAGGATAAATACCTTATAGTATTATGAAATTGATTAATATCTGAAACCCCAGCCTTTAAAAAAAGAAAAAAAAAATATAGAATTGTTTGAAGGACTTTTGAAAAGATCCAGACTTCTGATTTTTGGTTTTGTTGGTTAAAAATGAAATTCTACTATGACCTTTTCCCCATGCCCCAGAACTCCATATTTTTACTTTCACTTACTGTGTGTGTGTGTGTGTGTGTGTGTGCGCGCGTGCGCGTGCACACACATGCATGTGTGTCTTAGCAGGGATAGGAATTTAGAACTTGGGGACTTAGGGGTATTAGAGTTTTGCCAGTTTCTTCTAATAAAAGACCACTACTGACACAAATTGAACAAGTTGTATTTCAATAATTGCAGCAAAGGAGAATGCGTCTTGAGGATCTGTGAGACAACTCATTAAGAAGGTATTAGATCCATCCAGGTTGTTGGAAATGGCAAGATTTCATTCTTTTCGTTGCCGAGTAGTATTCCATTGTATATATATGAACATAGGTGAAGGGAAGGAAAAATAAGATAAAAACAGAGAGGGAAGCAAACCATAAGAGACTCTTAAATACACAGAACAAACTGAGGGTTATTGGAGGGGAGGTGGATGGGGGGATGGGTTAAATGGGTGATGGGCACTTTTAGGGATGACCACTGAGTGTCATATATAAGAGATGAATCATTGGGTTTTACTCCTGAAGCCAAGACTACACTGCATGTTAACTAACTTGAATGTAAATAAATTATTAAAAAAAAGTATTAGAGAAGACTTGTAGGATTGGGGCTTTTGTTAGTGACTTCAGGGAAGGTTTAAGGAAGCTAGACTTTGTTCTGGAAGAAGGGATGATTCTTAGATTGGATATCTTAATAGAGCTTATCTGAAGTGAAGTTTATCCCTAGGCTAAAGCTGTAATTGAGAAAAAAGTAGCAGTCATGTTAGCAGAAGAGGGGGTGTTTTGGTCATTTCTGTGGCTTAGACAATGATCCTATCTCTGGTTTGTGTTCAGACAGGATTATGTAGTGGTCTTGTCTATTTTTTTCATTCAGTGTTTTTTGTTTGTTTAGTTTATTTATTTATTCTGAGAGAGAGAGAGAGCGCACACACACAAGAGAGCATGGGGGAGGGACAGAGAGGAAAGGGAGAATTCCAAGCAGGCTCCACACTGTCAACACAGAGCCTGTCTTGATGCATGGCTCCATCTCCTGAGCCACGAGATCATGACCCGAACCAAAATTTCTGAGGATCAGACACCTAACTGACTGAGTCACCCCAGTGTCCCAGTGGTCTTGGTTTAATCTTAATCCATCATGGTCACAAATTAGCCTTGTCTGATGTGAAATTATTTATGTTCATGGGGAGAATACCGTGGCCTACCTGGGAATGGCCAGCAGCAATATTTAGCTAACATTGCCAGGCCAGCCCCTGGTGACCAGAGGTGCACTTCTCTTTCTCCGTGTTTTATGGTAAATGCAACTAAGTGCAAATGAGTGGTTGTATTTTCCAAATATCACCTAATATAATGATACTGTATTCTGTATCATTGACCACAGTCCAATCCATTGCATTCCAGATCTGACTTTCCTCTGCTTACTTGCAATGCCAGTGAACATGTTGCACATTCAATAAGTGTAATGTGTACTTAAAAATGTACTCCCTCTACTCACTGAAATACAGAGGGAATTATATTGCCCCTCAGAAACCTCCTCATTCAGTGTTTATTTTGTTATATTTCTGAGCTAAAATCATAGGAGATATAGTCTACTTCTTGCCACCTTTTTCTTATATATTCACATTGTTACCAAATCTTGCAGATTCTGGAAAGAAAAAAGGTTTTGCAAAGAAAAACCTCTTGAATGTATCCTAAACTCTCCACTTGAACTCTTGCCCAGCTCGGCTTTGAACTACTTCTAGTATTTCCCTATCCCCAACCCCTTCATTTCATATAGGCAACTCTCCTCTTATTTGACTCCTTTTCAAAAGCATTTGCACTCCTCCTTACCCATTACTGCCTAAAAGTCACGTTCCACTTGTTGCCAAAGATTTTCTTTTGCTATTCCTTTTACCTTAGTAGTTAGTGGTTCTTGTTCTTTTAACCCTCTGTCAGTTTTTATTTTTTTAAGTTCTTTTTTTTTTTTTTTTCTTATTTTTGAGAGAGACAGAGACAGCTCTAGCAGGGACGGGCAGAGAGAAAGGAAGAGAGAGAATCCCAAGCAGGCTCTACACTGTCAGCACAGACCTAGAGGCCAGGCTTGAACTCACAAACCAGGAGATCATGATCTGAGTCAAAATCAAGAGGCAGACGTTTAACCAACTGAGTCACCGAGCTGCTCCTCAGTTTTTACATATTAGAGTTCCATGGGTTCTATCCTCAGCCTGCAGGTTGTCGGGTTGCTTCCCACTCCACCTGCTCACTGTCCTCTGTCCTTCCCTTTCCCACTGGGTTGAACTGGCTCTG
>NW_026057584.1:40764971-40786227 GCF_023721935.1 Panthera uncia
GAGAGAGTGAGAGTGAGAGTGAGAGAGAGAGAGTGAGAGAGAGAGAGAGTGAGAGAGAGAGAGAGTGAGAGAGAGAGAGAATGTGAAGCAGGCTCCAGGCTCTGAGCTGTCAGCACAGAGCCGGAGGTGGGGATTGAACTCGTGAACTGCGAGATCATGACCTGAGCTAAAGCTGGACGCTTAACCAACTGAGCCTCCCAGGTGCCCCTCCCTAATACATTTTAAATATCTTCTGTTTTCTGTTTAATTCTGGACCTAATTATTCATCTGGAGTATTGAAATATAAATAATTTTTTCATGGTGATGACACAGTGATCTTTTTGTATTCTGGTTATTTTTCCAGTGTTTGCAATCTTAGTCATAATTATGTCTTGTAATCTAGCATAGTGTCTGTTACATAAACACCAAATGATACTGAATAAGTTTAGTGAAGGTTTGACTGAGTCACCAATTTTAAGTCACTCTGTGGTTTCTTTTTCCTTTGTAAAGAGATCTCAAATCCCTTATCCTTATACACAAAGCCCTTCCTAATTTAGCCTGTACCTGCCTACCTCGTCTCAGCAAGCAGCAGTCCTGTCCTCACTCTACTATTCCTTTAGTTTCCTCATCTGTAATTGAGACCTGTAAAAACACAACAGTTTGTAACAGAGTTTGGGTGGGAAGGAATATAAAAACTTTTGCACAAGTGTGATTGTCTTGATATTTTAAAATGGTTCTTGCCATGGTAGTATTTTAACATTAAATGAGTTGATCATTTTACATCTCTAAACAGAAAAAAAAATAATAATGATTTCCCATTAGAATAGAATGAAACTGAAAAATTTTTCAATGGCTTTTAAGGACTTCAGTTCTCTAGAAGCAACCCACCCCCACCCCCTCAAACCTCTTCTTATGCAATTTTCCCTCGAAGTCTGCATTTCCATCATAGAACTTCTTTCATTTCTTGATTTTTTTTATGCTTCCTATTGCCTTAGTGTTTCCACAGATTTTGTCTGAAAGGTTTTACAATGTCTCTTCCTCTTATTAAATAATTATCAACTACCTGTCTCAGTCTGCCATAATTAAATACCACGAACTGGATGGCTTTGATACTAAACTGATTTCTCACAGTCCTGGAGATTGGGAAGTCCAAGTTCAAGTTGCAGGCAAATTTGATGTCAGGTGAGAGCCCTCTTCCTGGTTTGCAGATCTTCTCATTATGTCCTCATATGGTGGAGAGTAAGAGGTCATTTCTCTCATGTCTTATAAAGCCACTAATCCCATTCATGAGGGTTTCCATCATTACAACCTAATTATATCCTAAAAGTCTTACCTCCAAGGACTTCGCATTAGGGATTGGTACTTCAACACATGAATTTTGGGAGGACACGGTCAGTCCCTAGTACCCCATTTGCCTGGATCTTCACAAAACTATTAGTAGTTTATAGGTTTTAATGCACTAGATGGATTTAACAGACACTGAAGCTTCTTTTAATATTTAGTTGAGAGTACTTATCTATAAAATTATGTGTGTGATTATTTGATTAATGTATTTCTCACTGATTATAAATTTCACTAGGAAAGTTTGTATGTTTGTTCACCAGTGCCCAGTAGAGTCCCTGGTATATAATATCAGTTAATTAATACCATCTAGAAGAATGTCCATATTTGCATTGCTCTGTAGAGTGGGTCTAGAATATTAATCAGATTCATAAAGGAATATATTAGCAAAAAAATTAAGGACTATGGGACTAGTTGTTCTCTAAGTTTTGCTCAAAATTTAAAATCTTATGATTTTCTTATACTTCATGCTTAATGAGGATATTTGCTACTGAGTCATGCTTGTGATGGTGCTGTGCATTTATGTTGGAGGAAAGGAAGAGCCATGTGAAGAGAACTGAATCTATGTAATTTTCTTATTTTATTCTTTTTAATGTTTATTTATTCTTGAGAGACTGAGACAGAGCACGAGTGGGGGAGGGGCAGAGAAAGAGAGCGAAATATACATAGGATCCTAAGCAGGCTCCAAGCTCTGAGCTGTCAGCACAGAATGCCACACAGGGCTCAATCCCACAGCCGTGGGATCATGACCTGAGCCAAAGTTGGACACTCAGTCAACTGAGCCACTCAGGAGCCCCTGCAATTTTCTTTAAATAAAAGCTTTAAATATGGCAAATACAAAAAAGTACATTATGGTCATATAGGGATAAATTGTCATTTAGATCTTTGTTGTACAGTTTTGTTTTTTGTTTTTCTTTTGGTTTGTTGAAAACTTGATGCTTTCAACCCTAAATGGAAACATTTAATATAAGCCTACCTATACATACATAGTCATATGTGGATATAAACTGAGAGACTACTAGAGACTTTCCTAAAAGAAAAAGAAATGTTGAAAATATAATTATTTTAAATATCTGCCAATCACTTCCATTTTAGAAATAAAGGCACAATTTTGTGTAATGTTTTTAAATATTAAAAATAGGCTAATGGTATCCATTACAGCCATCAGTAATTTGGTCAATATGCCCATGTTACTTAGTAAAAAAAGACACCTGGTAACTAGAAGAAAGGTTTCATGAATAGGTCTCATATATTTAAGGTTTGCTGTATAATCGTGTTTTTTGTTTTTGATTTGGTTTTTTTTTTGTTTTTTTTGTTTTTTGTTTTTTGTTTGTTTGTTTTTTGCTATTCACTGTTTGACTTGAAGGTGAAAGAAAGAATACCTTAAGAAACAACCAGAATCTTATACAAAGTCAAGAAACGAAAAATAATTTCTTTCTTTTTAACAGCATAAGTAATATGTCCATGAAAGACATATTTTTGGCAAACTAGTGTGAAAAATCTCTATTAGATTCTCATTTTTTCCCTTGTTTCATATTTTTAGCTAGGATATTCTTTTGGCCTCAGATGGCTATAAGGCAAAAATAATTTCAGACAATTTTGATAGAAATGATGCTCTCAAGACTAGGTGAACTCAGAGAAAAAAATAGGATAGTAACAAAAATGTTTCAAAAGTGGTGAGTTTGAAGTCTAGTCTAATTCCTTCAGATATGCAGGGTTCCAGGTACTGGTGTTAGTCCTGATTTTTGTTATTGGTTGTGACCAGTTGGCCAGAAAATGGGGAAATGTAACAGTTATTAGCTACAGACCCTAACAAGGGCCAACATGGCAGTTATTAGGACTTTGGGTGGGTTGACATTACCAACAACCTTTATAATTATCTGGGAAGAAAAGTATATAATATTATATGCCTCCTATAAAGGTGAAAAACAGCCCAATGTTATCTAAAACATCTGAATGAACTTTGATTACTATCACACTAATAATGAGTAGATTAATTGTATCTATAATCTTATGATTGATGGAATAACTAGTTTATAGTATTTAAATTTACTTTTTAATACTTTTAATAATGTTATTTACTTTAATAGAAAGCAACAAAACTAAATATAAAATTGTTATTTCTTCTTTGGTTGAGTTAAACATGACCATGGAATGTCTAGTTATTCAAATCATGAGACTTTTACTAAATACCTATTACTTGTAGGTATCATACCCTAATTGAAGATTTAAAAAGAAAATGAGAAAATAAATGAAGCTCTGAGCATTGGCATTATGAGCCCAACTTGATAAATGATAGCAAATCTGTTTATTCATAATCCTAACTGAAAGAATTTCAGTGAAACTGTGAGGGAATAAATATTAAAAGTTCCCTTCTAATAAAATGGAATACACTTCCTGGTTTTTAAATAAAATACTGTTTTGTCTTAGAAAATCATAGCCTTGAGTAAAAAGAGACATTTATTCATTCTCAATGTACGACATCAAATTTGTATTTTTTTTCTCTCAGATAAGGAAACACTATAAACTAGAGTTTTAGTGACTATTATACTATTTTGCTACTACTGTAACCCAAGTGCATTTGAAATGTAGCAATGTAATAATTTTATTCCCTGTCTACAGTTTCCACTCAAAAACACAAACATAAAAAATAGAATTAAATTGAGGAGCATAGTAGTAAAAATACTAATTTTTACTTTCAGAGAATTTTAGTTTAAAAAGCCTTCTCATCAACACTAATTTTCTTGGTAAAGCCAAAAACATGAAACTTTTTGATACAATATGAACAAGACTGTGCTGAAAACCCTTATTTGTTTCACATTTGATGCCTATTTTGAATCCCTTTCCTCATTTACATTTCCAGTTCTATCTTCTATTATACCTTTTACATTTTGGAAAGTTTTTTTTTTTTTTTTTTTTTTTTTTTTTTTTTGCTGTTTCTGATATCTAAGTGTTTAACAACAGATACCAGTTAGTGAACTATATCTTCCTTCAATTAGATAGCAATAGTCTGCATACTTACATGCGTGATCATTTTCTCCTCCTTTCTACTTGGTTCTTGTGGTCATATATAAGCATTCAGAGGACAGCATCCAAAGGACCCTCTTATCAAGAGATAAGAGTGGAGGAAAAAATTAGATTCACGTTCTTTTCCTATAAATACAGTATTTAAATATATTCTCAAATTCCAACATGGTTTCTTAAGTGGGTATGTTACTTTTTTTTTCTCAATTTAAGTATTATTCTCATGTAATGAAGAAGCATAACATTACTTTGATAGATTTTTGTTTTTGTTTGGGGAAAAAAAATAAATTCTGTCTTCTTCCTAACCTCCCCTGCCTAGATAGTCATGTGAACATTAATTACTTTTAGGCATATTTTGTATTACACAAAGGTAATATCTATAATATAAATCATGTATGTAATGATAAACTTTAAAAGGAGATCGCTTAAGTAGTTCCTCCTTGATTTCTTTTTTTAAATGCTTACTTATTTTCAAAGCTAGAGAGAGAGCGGGGGTGGGGGGTGGGGGGTGGGGAACACATTCCCCTTGTGAGCATGTGGAGGAGCAGAGACAGAGGAGAGAGAGAATCCCAAAAGGGCTCCTCTGGCTGTCAGTGTGGGCCTGATAGGTAGCCTGATCTCACCAACTGTGAGATCATGACCTGAGCTGAAATCAATAGTTGATGCTCGATCAACTGAGCCACGTGGGCACCCCTTCTGCCTTCATTTCTGATGTTCCAAGTTCCTTTCACTTTCTCCTTGAATAACTTATTTTGGCATTAAGAAACAATTCACATTCCCTTGATATTCCTTCATTCTTTGCTGAAAGATGTTTTTGTTGAACAAAGAATTCTGAGTTGACAGTTCTTTCCTTTTGGTTTGTCACTTTCTTCTGACCTCTTACCATTTCTGATGAGAACGTCACATGGATTTATATAATTAATTGTCCTCTCTATATTACAGGTCTGAAGGAAGTTTTATTTGATTTATATGTTTGGGCTTCATTAAGCTTCTGGGATCTTCATATTCATATCTCATTAAATTTGGAACGTTGTCAGCCATTACCTTCTCAAATATTTTTCTTGCATCGATCACTTTTTCCTGGCTGGTACTCCAAAGACATGAAAATTGACCGTTTGATATTGTCCCTGAGATCACTGAGGTTCTGTTCTTTTTATATTGTTTTTTCTGTTGTTCAGGATGGAAATTTTTTATTGATCAATCTTCATATTCATGGAATTTTTCCTCTGTCATCTGTATTTTTATATTGAACCTTTCCTTCATTCCAGTTAATTTTTATTTCTGTTATTTTGTTTTTCAGTTCTAGAATTTCCATTTGGTTCTTTATGACTTCTGTTTCTATGCTGAGAACATCTATCATTTCATTCTTTTCCAAACTGTGCCCTTAACTCTTAGACTATAGTAATTACAGCTGTTTTATAAACTTTGTCTTATAATTCAAACGTTTGGGTTATGGTAGTATTGGTATCTGCTGATTTACTTTTTCCATAAGAGTAGTTTAGATTTATTTTGTTCAGTATATGTCAGGTAATCTTGGATTATATCATGGGAATTTTTAAAATATTTATTTTTGAGAGAGAGAGAGGCCGAAACAGAGAGAGAGAGAGTGCGCACAATGTGGAAGGGCAGAGAGAGATAGAAAGAGAGAGAGAGAGAGACACAATCTGAAGCAGGCTCCAGGCTCTGAGCTGTCAGCACAGAGCCCAATGCCGGGCATGAACTCATGAGCCATGAGATCATGACCTGAGCCAAAGTCAGACCTCAACTGACTGAACCACCCAGGTGCCCCTATATCATGGGCATTTTGATTACTATGTTATGAAACTAGGGCACCTATAGAATCTTCTAGAAAATTTTGATATAATTTTTTCTTTTTCACAAGGCAGTCCACCTGGTAGGGTTTAAATTTGAAGTTCCAGCCTGAGTTCTGTGGACACAAAAGCTACTCGGGGCTATAGTATACACTATAGTTCAGGTTTCAAAATCTTTGATGTACTGATTCCAGCCATTTTCATGAACATGTAGCTTGGAAATGTAACACAATATAATACAGTGATTTATTGGTTGCTTTTCTCCATCTCTATCCCCTCCGATGAACTCTCTCAACACCCAGATTTCCAAGGGTGTCTTTTCTTGTATTCTGGCTAACCATTCAGGGCCTTACCCACTCCTATAATGTACTCCTGAAATTTGTGATACTTCTGCAAAGCAGCACAAAAAAAGAACATACATGGCTAGCACAACCTCTACACAACACAAAGCAAAGAGAATAAAAAAAAAGAGCTCCTCTGTGGAGTCTGCCTTTGAAAGAATAATACTATGATATAACATGGTCTAATCAATAAATGGTGCTGTTATTAGGATATCTATTAAAAAAAAGCTTGTCTCCTATTTTCTCTGACACACCATTCAAAAAGAGGGAATAATAGAACTAATTGTGAAAAATAAAACCAAGAAAGCTTCTAAAAAGAATAATATCCTCATGAAGCTAGGATATAGAAGTGTTTCTTTAAAAATATATAAAAACTGGAACCATAAAAGAAAAATGAAGAAAATAGAACTTCATTAAAAATAAGACCTGTTTATCAAAAAATACATACAGTTAAAGACATGGCATGTGGGAAGAATCTGTAATGCGTATGTGTATGATAAAGGACAGGTATCCAACATATACAATAAATTCCTGAATATGAAACAAGTAAGATAGGCCAAATATTAAAAAGTAATTAAAGGAATTTTCAAGTGCTTCACAAAGGAGTAAATCCAAATGACCAAATGAAAAGGTGCCTAATACCTTTTGTCCTCATGGAAATACAGATTCACGCCATAATGAAATGCAACTACAGTCATACCAGAACAACTAAAATGAAAACTCCTAATACAAGGGTTAGTGAGAATGTGGAACACTTGGAAACTTCATTGCTGTTGGTGAGAGGCTAAAATTATTATAATTGCTTGGAAATATTTTAGGCAGTTTCTATTAAAACTAGATGTATGTTTATCCAGTGACCCAGCGATTCCACTCTTGTGTGTATATGTAACCAAAATGAGTGTTTATGCCTACCAAAAACATATATAAGGGTGTTTGTAGCTGCTTTACTCATAATGGGGGAAAAATGGGAAACCGTACAAATGGTCACCTACTGAAGAATGATACAGTAGATTGTTGTAGTAGCAGGAATGGCTCTAATTTGTTCATGACGTTGTGTAATCCTGGAACACACGGACTCTAGGCTTGGCCATAAAAATTGCTTTGGCAGATTTGAGAATGTGAGTATAGCCAACATGGCTTAAGCAGCGGCTTAAAAAAAGTGCTTGAACACTGGGGCTTACTTTCTCTTTCTCTGCAAGCCTTGGTTCCTTATGTGGTAAAGCCTGAGACCTTGTGTTGGATGATTAGTATGCATGGCATGTGCCAGTTTTCAATTTCTTTTTGAACGCTTGGTTCATACACACCTCTTTTTGCCTTGATTTGTAATCCTGGATTCTATCGATATTTGTTCAGCTGGCACAACCTTAGGCCTTGTCAGTAGAGGCACTGTATGGACACTGCAAGAGGAAAACAGGTCTTTCTAATCCTGGACTCTTTACTGTCTTTGTAATTGTTCTCTACTGTACCTGGGTCACAAACAGGTAACTTCTGTGTCAGTGCTGCAGTAGTGTTGGGGACACACACTCAATGATTCAAATCTTATAGTGAGTGTCATCATTTTAACAGGTAATATCCTAGCAAGTCCTACCCCACGCCTACCCACCCCCACTCCACACCTCAGTGAGTGGTATCTCTTGTTGCCAGCCCCAAACTGCTATACTTCAGCAAATGTTTCCTGCCCTCCGGTGGGCCATAGTCATACCAGCTCCAATGTGATCTTATTTTGAGGCAAAATTACTCTATGATGATGGAATACCATTAGGGTGAAAGTGACTAAAAGAAGGAAAGAGAAAATCTGATGCTCTGCTGGATATATCCTATATCTTAATAGAAATAGTCGGTAAATAAGAACATGTAAAATGTCCATTAAGCTCTGCATTTAAGATTATGTACTCTACTGTATGTAAATCGTGTCTCAGTGAAAGAATATATGTGTAGATGGATGGATAGACAAGCAGGCAGGCAGGCAGTCATCTGCACATACTGCCAATCTCTACAGTTGGTACAGTGATACTAAATGCAAAAATACATTCAGTGTCTTTTAATCTGTTTCAGTGTCTCAGCTTTTCTTTGTCTTTCTTGACCTTGATATTTTAGAAATATGGAGGGCAGTTATTTTGTAGTGTGTTTCTCAATTTAAGTTTGCTTGTTGCTTTCCCATCAACAAACTCAATTTATGCACTTCTGGTAGGAATACCACTTAGCAAAATATATTTTGGTGAGTTAAAAAAGCAAATTTCAGGGGATATATCACCAGCAAAGACTGAAGCACTGTTAATAAAATATAAACCTACAGTTCACTCTAGAAGTGGTTTTACAAATTATAGTTTCCTTATGTACTTGGAGTGATAAATTGTTTTAAGATGAACACTTCACCTTTTGTTGTGACTTTTTGGCAAGAACAGTCTCAATATATCAAATATATATTTGTCACAGAGTCGCTTTTTGAACAATGGTGCAAACTCTTAAAGGATTATAATAATTCCTTGTACTTAGAATCATGGTGATTTATAAGTTGTCATTATAAAAGGCAAACATATAAATGAAGGAAATTAATCTTGGAGAAAGCCAAGTATGTAGGGTCAGAAACTTCAACCTCAATAGTCAGTCAATGTGAAAAATAAAGTCCCAGATTAATATGAGACTAAGTAATGCTCAGGTAAGTTGTACACTAAGATTATAGATCTCTCTCATTATTGTTGTGTACACATAATATTTAAATCTCAATTTTTAATATTTTTGACTGGTGAAATTAACAAGAGGCATATCTAACAAAGCCATTTGGTGCATCAAGGATGTTCACTGTGAACAAGGTGAAGTATGGCTCTTCATCGCTGTATTTCAAAGTACCTCAAAACTAAGTTGCTTAAAACAGCTATTTTGCTCACAATTTTGAGTCTAATTTTTGAAGAGTGCTTGATTGTGGGGTTCAACTTTCATCCATGGGGTTGAGGTTGGGATGACAAGGTCCACTTTTAAGATGGCATCCTCCCTCACATGTCTGGTACCTAAGTTCTCATTGGCCTCTTTCTTCCTCCACATGATACCTCGTCTTCCAGGGAGTCACTATGTGGCTTCACTTTCTCAAGGCATGCTGGTTTTAGTTTAGTCACACTTCTTACATAGGAACTGGCTTCTTGAAACAATGTAGAAGTTGCTAAGCCAGTTAAATCTAAGCAGTGAAAAGATGTCATCAGCCTAAAGTTCTAAGAGTAGGAAGAGAGGCAAGGTCACATTGGGAAAGATTGTATACAATGGGAATTACTGTTATGGCCATCTTTGGAACATTGTTTTATACAAGGTATATTCAGAAAAGAAACCACTTTGGACTTGGTGAACTAAGAGATTAATTACAGGAATTAGACCTTACACAATTTTGTGAGGAGCTAGTATAGTTAAGATCCAAATATATTTTAGCAATTAAATGAGGAGCATTAACCTTCCCTGGAGGAGGTGAGTTGGAACTTGCAAGAAAATATAGAGGTTAAGCATATTTGAATGCAGAAAAAGGACTGCAAATAAATAAATGTGTGTGTGTGTGTGTGTGTGTGTGTGTGTGTGTGTGTGTGTGTATGAAAGCTGGTATAGAAGTCTCTGGAAGGTTCCAGAGATTGTACCATCTCTGAGTTTACAGGGAAGCATCTGATGAGGAACACAGGGTCCCTGTTGGTCAGCAAAACTTGTAGTTAGGAAAGAGAAGTGGACAACAAAACTGCCAAGAGTGGAAACAAACTAGAATGTGATGACACACTGTCTTCTGTGTCTTACCCACTTTAATCAAATATAATTTCCAGAGTATAATGGGGTCAACTTCACTTACAACTCTAAAAAATCACACAAACTTTCATTTTTTTTGACCAATATTCACCCAGAAACACACAATGAAGGTGATAATAAGCTACTGAGGGCATGGGGGGAGTGTTGCAATCCCCAACATCACACCTCCCTTCTTGCATACACTGTGTGTGTGTGTGTGTGTGTGTGTGTGTGTTTGTGTACATACACACAGTCTGTTAAGCCACGACATGCATTTGCAGTATGGATTAGATAATAAAATTTTTTATACTTAGGAAAATTATAACAGTATAATGTAAACGTGATTTTGGTTTATTGCATTTTTTCCTACACAAGAGAAAATGGAATAGTAGAAAGAGAATTACATATTTTTAGCAGGAAAATACGTGTACCAAAACTACTACTTTGAAACAGGAGCCCTTTTATATATTACCTTTTTTTTAAGGTAAATACAAGCACTTGCTTTCAGGAGCTACCTACCCAGAGCTGGGTGCACCCCTAGCTTTGTACAGCTGTCAGGATTTGCCACGTTACCTCACCTCTTCTTTCTGCCTCAACACCTTCATTTACTTAGAGCTCCAAACTTAGATGTCCAAACATCGCCTCACTACCAACCAACCCTGCTTTATTTCAAGTGCTTCTGAAACACTCTATTGGTTTTGCTGCTTTGAAGTTTTGCATTTTTAGTATCTGCTGTGGGAGCATTCAGCCACTATGAATTGGCTGCCTAGATGATTCAAGATGTTTCCTCAGCTACCAGCTATTGTTAATGTACTTTTGCAACACTGTGGGGCATGTTTTGGTGTCTGCTTCAATCTTATTTTTCATATAAATTTCAATGCAGTTTTAAAGAATGGGATTTTTCTTTCTAGGAGGGCATGAATCATGTTAGAGTTGAAATACATGCATATGCATACACGTATGAGCTGTGCATATGTGTCATTGTGTCATTGCCATCTGGCTTTCCTCTTTCTTCCTGGGGTAATGATAGTTTAGAAAGAGTCTTCAGAGAGTTTATATGGAGCACAATAGCTTACGAAAAAATCTTCACCTTACTTGATCTTTAAGCTGTCCTCTGAATAAAGGTTTTCATTGTCATTCAATTTTTCAAAAGAAATCAAGGTTTGAGAAATTAAAGTAGGGGTCAAAACTCAAATATTTCAATTTCATGCGGAGAAGGTCAATGAGAAGAAAGATTTGAATGGGAATTGTGAACAGAAGACCTTAGAACTTTTCTCCCTGTGGCAGCTGTTACTCAGTTACTGCCTGTTGCTTAGAGGTATTTAACAGAAAGCCATAAGAATTTTAAAATGGGAAATATGTCAAATTTTAAGGATGTCAGTATTTTTAATATTATTAGTCTAACAAAAGACATCTCTGTTGAGGTCTGTCTTCTGGAAAGTGAGTTTGTACCTTTGGTACATATATTGATCAAAGATCTACTGCCAGAAACTTCTGGCAGTTTCATGGGTAGAAACTGCATATCAAACCCTCTGTTTTCACTCTTCACATCACTCAAACTAGGCTAGTTGTTGCCTTTGTTATTGCTTTTATATTAAAATTAAACAAAAACACTGATAAAACGATCTGCAAATACTCTATTTTATGTAGCATGGCCAGATCATTGAGACCTCTGTCTAACATAAATAGTATTAAATAAGCTAGATGCATAACATTATATTTAAATGGTAATACAGAAAAAAATGTATCCTTGGTAGCGTTATACATTAAGATTGTAAAATCAAAATATTTTATTTAAACGACATGTTAGTGTGTGTTGTTTCTCATCCTTGTGATTATCACCTATTGTATCAAAGATTCATCTTGGACTTTCATGGGAGGATTTTCCGGTTAATAATGACAGTTATGTAATTTTATTAGATGTGAGAATATCAAGGGATATATTTAGATTTCATCATTAAAGAAAATAATTTAAGTTGATAGAAGTAGTTATAGCATTTTCTGTAATTATATAAGAATTTGCATTGAATTTCAAGCCCAGAAATGTGTCATTTCTGATAATCATGTGAAACTGTGTAAACATTTAATGCTTTGCTATGTTTGCCCGATTTGGTGCTTCCACTGACACCAACTTATTCAAAGCATTTGGAGAAACAGTGTGTTTATTTTCATTCATTTTATTGCTATAACAATAAGCGTAATGAGATTAACATCAATTTTTATAAAAAATTAAATATTCATTAAGATCCTGAAAAGTAATTATAAGGTAGAGTTATTTTTTAAACACCCTTCAGTCTGTATATTTATTCAATTATTGATAGGTTGTGAATAATCTATTTATAATTAATATTTCTACTAGTTACTGTACTATTTGAAAATTCAGTAGAATTCTCTTACTCATAAAATTCAAATTACACGTAAGTTCAAACTTCTGGAATATTTGTCCTCTGTAAAGAGGTAATGACCTCTCCAATACCAAACAGATTCATTAGATTGCAATAAAATTAATCGGTCATGGTGGTAATCAAAAGCAATATATAATTCTAATTGTGTACCCAAACCGAGACGAGTTATCATAACAGAGAACGTCGTAAAACCTGCCTCAGTGAGAAGGTGGAAATATCATCATCTAGAGTACAAAAGTTTAGCTGAAGATGTGAGGTTATCCCTTTTTAAATAATGTTTTAACTCAAATAGATTATGATAATGATGAAATCATTAAGAAAAGGAAGGTCAATACATGTCCACCAAATGGTTTTGAAAAGAAGATATATAACAGATTTTGAGTACTCTTCGATGAAACATAGCTGAAATAGTACTATTTCATAGTGTAAGATTTAGCCTTTGAATATTGAGCATATTCAGTTACCTAGAATATTCCATTTCATTTGAGATCAGAGCAAATGAGATACTAAAGTGTTAATAATTAAGAAGTCAAGCCTTGTGGATTTTAAAAATAAGAACAGAGGACATAATAATTAAAGGAAGAAATTTATTTGGAGTCACATAAATTTTATCACCTAAATAAAATGGACAAAATCTTTGAAAGACATAATCTAGGAAAACTCACACAATAAATACATAATAGGACTATGCCCGTATCTATTAGAGATATTAAATCATCGCTTCTTGGCCTTTTGACTAAGATGAAGTGAAGATATTAAATCAATAATTAGTAACCTTCCAAAACAGAAAGAACCAGGCCCACATGGGTTCATTGGTGAATTCTAGAAAATGTTTATGGGAGAAATTATATCAATTTTTATATTCTCTTCTAGTAAATAGAGCAGAGGAAATTACACTCTAACTTTCCGTGAGACAAGCATTATCCTAATACCCAAACCACCCGAGACATTATCTGAAAGTTGACCTGGAAACCAATATCTCATGATCATAGGTACAAAATCCTTAACAAAATATTAGTAAATAAACAACAGCAATGTATTAAAAGTGTTTATTTACCACATTGAGGTAAGATATATTCCAGAAATGTAAGGCTGACTCAACATTGGAAAACTAGTTAAGGTAATCCACCATATGAATAGGCCAAAAATTTTAATTCTTTTCTTTTAAGTTTTTTTAACTTTGTTTTAAGTTTTTATTTAAATTCTATTTACTTAACATATATTGTAGTATTGGTGTCAGGGGTAGAGTTCAGTGATTGATCACTTACATATAGAACCCAGTGTTCATCACAAGTGCCCTCTTTTGTACCCGTCACCCATTTAGCTCATCCTCCCTCCACCTCTCACCTATTAACCCTCAGTTTATTCGCTATAGTTAAAAGTCTCTTATGGTTTGTTTCTGTCTCTTTTTTTCCCATATCCTATGTTCATCTATTTTGTTTCTTAAATTCCACATATGAGTCAAATAGTATGGTTTTTGTCTTTGTCTGAATCACTTATGTCACTTAGCATAATACACTCTAGCTCCATCCACATCATTGCAAATGGAAAGACTTCATTCTTTTTGATGGCTGAGTAATAATATTCCTTTGTCTGTATACACCACAACTTCTTCATCTCCTCATCAGTCAATGGAAATTTGGACTCTTTCAATAATTGGGCTTTTGTTGATAATGCTGCTATAAACATCAGAGTACATGTGTCCCGTTGAATCAGTATTTTTGTACCCTTTGGTTAAAAACCTAATAGGGCAATTGCTGGGTCATAGAGTAGTTTTATTTTTAACTTTTTAAGATACTCCATACTGTTTTCCAAAGTGGCTATACCAGTTTGCATTTCCACCAATAGTGTAAGAGGTTCCCCTTTCTCCACATCCTCGCCAACATCTCTTGCTTCCTGTGTTGTTGATTTTAGCCATTCTGGCAGGTGTGAGGTGGTATCTCATGGTGGTTTCTGAATTTCCCTGATGATGAGTGATAATGAGCATCTTTTCATTGGTCTGTTAGTCATCTGTATATCTTTTTGGAAAATTTCTATTCATGTCTTCTGCAGATTTCTTAACTGGATTATTTTTTGGGTATTGAGTTTGTAAGTCCTTTATAGATTTTGGATACAAACCCTTTATCAGACATGTCATTTGCAGATATCTTCTCCCATTCCACAGGCTGCCTTTTAGTTTTGTGATTGTTTCATCTGCCATGCAGAAACTTTTTATCTTGAAGTCCCAATAGTTCATTTTGTTTTTGTTTCCCTTGATGAATAAGCCAAATTTTTAAAAATTGTATGATCATATCAGTAAATGTAGGAGAACAAATTGACAAAACTCAACCCTCATGACCAAAATTCTCAACAAACTAGGAATAAAGGGGAACTTTTCAACATCAAAAGGAACATCTACAAAAATACCTACAGCTAACCTTATACTTAAGGGCAATTAATTAGATGCTTTCCAGCTAAGATAAAAATCAAGGACATCTGCTTTCACCAGCAGTACTTTTCAACATTTTATTAAAGTACTAGTTAATGTAATAAGATGAGAAGTGGAAATAAAGCATACAAATAGGGAAGGAAGAAATAAAATGTCTTTGTTTGCAGATGGCATGATTGTCTACATAGAATATTACAAAAGCTTAACAAGAAAATATACCCCCAGAACTAACAAGTGATTATAGCAAGGTAGCAAGATAAAAGGTTAACATACAAAAATGAGTTGCTTTCTTCTATGCCATCAATGAACACTTAGAGTTTCAAATTAAAAACCTTTTAATTAGTACCAAAAAAAATCCCTGTTTAGGTGTAAATATCTATGAGGAAAACTACAAAAGTCTGATGAAGGAAATAAAAGAAGATCCAATAAATGGAGAGTCCTATTCCATTTATGTGAATAGGAAGACTCAGTATTGTCAAGACATCAATTATTTCCAACTCAATCTACATAATCACTGTAGTCTCAATGAAAATACCATAAAATTATATTGTGGATATAGACAAATTGATTCTAATGTTTATACGGAAAAGCAAAAGGCCTAGAATAGTCAGCACAGTAATGGAGAGAAATAAAGATAGAGGACCAACACTACCCCACGTCAAAATTTATTATAAAGCGCCAGTAGACAGGACAGTGTGATATTGCAAGATGACAGGTAAACACATCAATGGAACAGAATAGAGAATGCAGAAATAAACCTACACAAATATAGTTAACTGATCTTTAACAATTAAATGGAGAAAGGATAACCTTTCAACACATGGTTCTGGAATTACTAGGAATCTACATGCAGAAAAATGAATGTAGACACTGACTTTACACCATTCACAAAACTCAAGTCAGAATCATAGACCTAAATGTATAATCCAAAACTATAAAACTTTTAGAAGATAACATAAGATAAAATATGGGTGACTTTATTTGATGATGACTTTTTAGATACAACACCTAAAGCATGATTCATAAAATAAAAACAAAATATATTAAATTGCACTTTATTGAAATTACAAACTTCTGCTCTGTAAAAGACAATGTCAGAAGAATGAAAAGAAAGTCACAGGGTAGGAAAAATGTTTCAAAACATAGATCTCATAAAGGACTAGTGTCCAAAATACACAAAGAAACCTCAAAAGTCAAGTAAGAGAGCAGACAAGCCAATCAAGAAATAGACAATAGATTTGAACATACACCTAACCAAAGAAAGTATATAGATTGCTGCTAAGCACATGAGGAGATGCTCAACAAGGTTTGTTAGGAGAGAAGGGTAAATTTTAACAATGAGATGCCTACACACCTATCACAATGGCTAAGATCCAAATGCAACAGCACGAAATGCTGGTAAGGATGTGAGGCAGCAGAATCTCTCATTAATTGCATATAGGAACACAAAATAGAGAAACCACATAAAAAGACACATTTTCAGTTTCTTCTACAACTAAAAGTAGGACTACCATACAATCCAACAATTTTGCTCCTTGATATTTACCAAATTGAAACCTTAGGTCCGTCCACACAAAAACCTGCATAAAAGTGTTTATCATATCTTTATTCATAATTACCAAAGCTTGGAAACGAACAAGATAGGTGTGTCAATAAACAAAATGTGACACACAATGGGATATTATTCAGCAATAAAAAAATGGTCTATCTAGCCATGAAAAGACATGAGGGAACTTCAATACATACTGTTCAGTGAAAGAAGTGAAATAAGCTAGTCTGGAAAAGTTCATACTGTATGATTCCAACTAGACAGTACTCTGCAAAAGGCAAAAATGCGGAAAGTGTAAAAAGATCAGTGACTGTAAGAGGCTTGAGGGGCGGGGGAAGCGAGATGAATAGGTTTAGCCCAGGGTGTGTTTAGGGCAGTGAAACCATTCTGTATGATACTGTAACGGAGGATGCATGTTATTCCACATTTGTCAAAACCCATAGAAGGTACAACACAAAAAGTGGATACTAATGTAGTCTCTGGGCTTTAGTTACGAATAAAGTATCAACATTGGCTCATCATTTATAACGAACGTAGCACACTAATGTAAGATGTTACAATTAGGGGAACTGTGTATGTGGAAAGGGAAAGTTAAATTCATTTGGATGATACTATTTTATTGTGAAGTGAAATGTGTTACTAAATATATTAGGTTAAAAAAAGTTAAATGTAAGTCCCTTTATTAAGCAAGCACACACACATATTTTCCTTTTATTGCAACATGTTCTTGTTAAAAATCTATTGAAGTGGTATTTTGAGTTACTTTTCTATGTTACAAAAACACACGTTAGCACATCTATAAATAATTTTATGTGAATCCCAGAAGAGTTGTTCCATTTTTCTATTTAGGCTTGATTCATTACCTTCTTTATAATAATTCTTACTTAATCAAGTCATTAGAAATGCTCTTGAGAGTATTTTTCCCCTTCTTTCATGATGACAGTATAATTGATAAACATTTTATAATTTACAACACAAAGGAGAATATGTAAAGAACAGTAGCATAATTAAATTGTTATTATAGATTATAAATAGATTGTTACCTAGAATATGACCTTACATTTGGCATACAATATTTCTAAAAATATTTTATCCCATGAGAATGTTATAACCATTCTTTAAAGACTTAGATGGGGGGGCATTATTTCATTCTACATTATCAAAAGAGGAATAGAACTTCAGCCAGGTCACGATCTCGCGGTCCGTGAGTTTGAGCCCCGCATCAGGCTCTGGGCTGATGGCTCGGAGCCTGGAGCCTGTTTCCGATTCTGTGTCTCCCTCTCTCTCTGCCCCTCCCCTGTTCATGCTCTGTCTCTCTCTGTCCCAAAAATAAATAAAAAACGTTGAAAAAAAATTAAAAAAAAAAAAGAGGAATAGAAATATATTCATATAATTCTCACCACAGTATAAGTGTGAGAAAAGAACATAGCTTTAGGGTGCCTGGGGGCTCAGTCCGTTAAGTGTCCAACTTCGGCTCAGATCATGATCTCACATTTCATGAGTTTGAGCCCCATGTCGGGCTCTGTGCTGATAGCTCAGAGCCTGGAGCCTGCTTCAGATTCTGTCTCCCTCTCTCTTTGACCCTCCCCTGCTCTTTCTCTATGTCTCTCTCTCTCTCTCTTAAAAATAAATATCAAAAATAATTTTACAATTTGACAATAAACTTCATATTAAAAACAAAATAATTTTAAAAAAGAATATAGGTTTAATTTTAGTGTTAGCCTCTAACATCCATATTAAATGACACAATTATTTTTATCCAAGTGTAATTAATAGTGTTATATTAGTTTCAGGTATACAATAAAATGACTCAGCAATTCTATACATTTCTAAGTGTTCATCAAGGTAAATGTACTCTTAATCCCCTTTATCGTTGGTAATTTTTTTTTTTTTTTGCTTTTGTTGCTGAATGGCATAGATCATGTTAATAAAAATTCTAGGGATTTTTACTTAGAGTGTGCTATAATCATATCAACTTAATCATAGAGATATTTAGATTCTTAGTGTCAAGGAATCTTATAGGTTTTGAGTTTCCAGGAGCATTATTAGTATGTTGTGCAGAACTTTGGTCATCTTAAGCTTGAAATAGTATGGGGTTGGAAGAGGAGTAGGGCTTCCTGACGAGTTGACATCTTTGCAGATAAATCCCAGGGACTCCTGAAAAAGTGATATATTGGAAGATACAAAAACAAAAAAGGTCAACCTGGGATCTTATTCTCTTAAAATCTTCTGGTTATCTTCTGATTAAAATGACTTGAAGATGTTCTGAGGAGCCATAGACAACAAAAGTCAATATATAACACAGAACCAAACCCATATATGATTCTCAGAATACCTTGAATAGACTATATGGTTCATAGTAAAGCTTCTTGAAACAAAATCTATTTCGGGTAGCAATGACCAACATTGTCCATCTCTATATAGATATATCTCTCTATATACACATCGCAAAGAAATACATAAGTTTAAAGAAACATGAGCACTACTCAGAAGCAAAACATACTGGTTATATAAAACTCAACGGGATATTGGCATGGAAAGCTTTATGCTCCTATCCCAATGCTATGACTCCTCTAGAGAAAGTCCACTCTTCCTTTGCACTAGGTTTATAGTTTTGTTATCTGAAAAAGATGCTAAATCTTGTAAAACCTCAAAATATTAGTGTTTGTGTAGAAAAGATAATAACTTACGCTATTCTAATTCAATCTTAGGGAGCATACTAAATATATAACTTTTATTAAGCCAATTTGTTTTGGTGTTACCCTGCAAACAAATATTTTTTTCCTTATATTGGCAATTATATAATGAATTTTGAGTCAAATTTTTGTGGTTTCTTCATTTGCTTTACTAAGTATTCATTAGTCAAAGCAGAGTGAAAAGGCAGATAATCGCAAGAAACTGAGATATAAATTAACATGTTCCTTCACTGATGTTACAGTCTGCAAAACAGTAACTTTTTAGTAATGGCAACAAAATGATTCCATAATTTTGACCAAGAAAGGAAAAATCAACCACAGATAAACAGCATCTAAATGCAACGTGGTTTTATTTAAATTAAGAACAATAAATAAAATTTGGTGTCAGGACTTCATTCTATGGGATATTTGATGTCTCTATATAGTTTACTATTATTATACAATGCTATTGTATATTAATTATTTTTATTTTTAAAGGATGACCGGTAAAGCAGAAGTGTTCAGCAGGCTTGTTCAAGCTACAACTTTTTTCCAGTGAAGGTGTATCAGTCAGGTTCTACTCAGGAGATAAATGCCCTATCAGGAAATCAAATAGGAAAAAATTTATTATGGGGAATTTTTAACTAGTAAAAAGTGATTAGTTACTAAATAGGTACAAAGGGGGCTTCTAAGGAATGAAGAAATAGCAATTGTAGGGAATATTGTATACCTATAGGGATAAGCAGGGTAAACAGGAGAGAAACTAAGAAGTTAAAATAGCATACTGCTCCCCAGGCTACAGTGCAGACGTTGCTGGAGATAACGTAGCTGCCACACGAACAAGCAGCATACCTGTGCTAAGAAACTTGCCCTGTGCATGGAATGGAGCCAGTCTGCAGGAGTGGCCCCTGTATGGCTAAGAAACTTGAAGAGTGCAGGTGGATTACACTAATCCGTAGAAACTGTGGACTCTGCGTCCAAGAAATTCACATGGAAGTGTCACGGTGTCAGATCTGGTCCATAGGAAATGGTCTGCTGGGCAACTGGGGAGACCCTCTGGAAAGTGAGCACCACGAGGCCTCCCACACACCCATTCGCTGGTAGCCACAGTGTAGGAGGAAAGAACACAGCAGAAGCTCGCCTTGCTTTGGCTGTCAGTGTCTTACCAGCTCCCTCTATTGACAAAGTCTAATATTGCACCTCATGGCAAAGGGAAGAAATCGGTTTGAGTCCAGCTCTGGTGTTACAAAGAGGAAAAAGGAAGGATGGATTTGGGACTGAACAGTAAGAAATTGATAGCTATCCCAGTCCACCGCTTTGAGAACTTAGCTTTCACATTCATCCTTTTAGACGCATTAGAACTTCAATGCAAAACAAAACAACTCTGTTTCCACCTAATAAGATGCAGCTCTCTTTGGTAACAAAACACTTCTAAAACTTTTATGAAAAATGAGCACAGAATTCCAACAATCGTTTTATCACTACGTAACTATATTGGTCACTTCTCAGAATTTTCCTACAGTCCCACTAAATATGTTGCTACCTAAATACTAAATTGGGAAACGAACCACCAACAACTTGAATATAAAATATTAATGAGAAGGAGAGAGAAGGCAATATTTAAGAAATGCAAAGAAACACATAAACATAACAAGAAAGAAGATATGCAAAACTTCTATAGCCCTCGCTTCTGTAATTGGTCTCGAGACTAGTTGTTATATGTGACATTCTTCTTCCTCTACCCAGAAGAAAGATCCTTCAGACAAAACTTCAGTTTGGGAGGATTTTTAACCAGTGAATTGATCCAAACTTTCATTCTTTAATATTCTGAGTCCTCAATTGTCCTTCAAGAAATATGACCTTTAGCATACAAAGCTGCAGTATTTTTTTTAATTTTTTGTTTATTTATTTTGAGAGAAACAGAGACAATGTGAGTAGAGGAGGGGC
>NW_026057584.1:41116892-41286679 GCF_023721935.1 Panthera uncia
TCCTGCTTTGGTCTTCTTCTTCAAAATTACTTTGGCTATTCGGGGCCTTTTGTGGTTCCATATGAATTTTAGGATTGCTTGTTCTAGTTTCGAGAAGAATGCTGGTGCAATTTTGATTGGGATTGCATTGAATGTGTAGATAGCTTTGGATAGTATTGACATTTTGACAATATTTATTCTTCCAATCCATGAGCAGGGAATGTCTTTCCATTTCTTTAAATCTTCTTCAATTACCTTCATAAGCTTTCTATAGTTTTCAGCATACAGATCTTTTACATCTTTGGTTAGGTTTATTCCTAGGTATTTTATGCTTCTTGGTGCAATTGTGAATGGGATCAGTTTCTTTATTTGTCTTTCTGTTGCTTCCTTGTTAGTGTATAAGAATGCAACTGATTTCTGTACATTGATTTTGTATCCTGCAACTTTGCTGAATTCATGTATCAGTTCTAGCAGACTTTTGGTGGAGTCTATCTGATTTTCCATGTATAAAATCCTGTCATCTGCAAAAAGTGAAAGCTTGACTTCATCTTTGCCAATTTTGATGCCTTTGATTTCCTTTTGTTGTTTGATTGCTGATGCTAGAACTTCCAGCACTATATTAAACAACAGCAGTGAGAGTGGACATCCCTGTCGTGTTCCTGATCTCAGGGAAAAAGCTCTCAGTTTTTCCCCGTTGAGGATGATATTAGCTGTGGGCTTTTCATAAATGGCTTTTATGATGTGTAAGTATGTTCCTTCTATCCCGACTTTCTCAAGGGTTTTTATTAAGAAAGGTGCTGGATTTTTTCAAAGGCCTTTTCTGCATCAATTGACAGGATCATATGGTTCTTCTCTTTTTTTTTGTTAATGTGATGTATCACGTTGATTGATTTGCGAATGTTGAACCAGCCCTGCATCCCAGGAATGAATCCCACTTGATCATGGTGAATAATTCTTTTTATATGCCATTGAATTCGATTTGCTAGTATCTTATTGAGAATTTTTGCATCCATATTCATCAGGAATATTGGCCTGTAGTTCTCTTTTTTTACTGGGTCTCTGTCTGGTTTAGGAATCAAAGTAATACTGGCTTCATAGAATGAGTCTGGAAGCTTTCCTTCCCTTTCTATTTCTTGGAATAGCTTGAGAAGGATAGGTATTATCTCTGCTTTAAACGTCTGGTAGAACTCCCAGGGAAGCCATCTGGTCCTGGACTCTTATTTGTTGGGAGATTTTTGATAACCGATCCAATTTCTTCACTGGTTATGGGTCTGTTCAAGCTTTCTATTTCCTCCTGATTGAGTTTTGGAAGAGTGTGGGTGTTTAGGAATTTGTCCATTTCTTCCAGGTTATCCAATTTGTTGGCATATAATTTTTCATAGTATTCCCTGATAATTGTTTGTATCTCTGAGGTGTTGGTTGTAATAATTCCATTTTCATACATGATTTTATCTATTTGGGTCATCTCCCTTTTCTTTTGAGAAGCCTGGCTAGAGGTTTGTCAATTTTGTTTATTTTTTCAAAAAACCAACTCTTGGTTTCGTTGATCTGCTCTACAGTTTTTATAGATTCTATATTGTTTATTTCTGCTCTGATCTTTATTATTTCTCTTCTTCTGCTGGGTTTAGGCTGCCTTTGCTGTTCTGCTTCTATTTCCTTTAGGTGTGCTGTTAGATTTTGTATTTGGGATTTTTCTTGTTTCTTGAGATAGGCCTGGATTGCAATGTATTTTCCTCTCAGGACTGCCTTCCCTGCGTCCCAAAGCGTTTGGATTGTTGTATTTTCATTTTCGTTTGTTTCCATATATTTTTGAAATTCTTCTCTAATTGCCTGGTTGACCCACTCATTCGTTAGTAGGGTGTTCTTTAACCTCCATGCTTTTGGAGGTTTTCCAGACTTTTTCCTGTGGTTGATTTCAAGCTTCATAGCATTGTGGTCTGAAAGTATGCATGGTATAATTTCAATTCTTGTAAACTTATGGAGGGCTGTTTTGTGACCCAGTATATGATCTATCTTGGAGAATGTTCCATGTGCACTCGAGAAGAAAGTATATTCTGTTGCTTTGGGATGCAGAGTTCTAAATATATCTGTCAAGTCCATCTGATCCAATGTATCATTCAGGGCCCTTGTTTCTTTATTGACTGTGTGTCTAGATGATCTATCCATTTCTGTAAGTGGGGTGTTAAAGTCCCCTGCAATGACCACATTCTTATCAATAAAGTTGCTTATGTTTATGAGTAATTGTTTTATATATTTGGGGGCTCCGGTATTCGGCGCATAGACATTTATAATTGTTAGCTCTTCCTGATGGATAGACCCTGTAATTATATAATGCCCTTCTTCATCTCTTGTTACAGCCTTTAATTTAAAGTCTAGTTTGTCTGATAGAAGTATGGCTACTCCAGCTTTCTTTTGGCTTCCAGTAGCATGATAAATAGTTCCCATCCCCTCACTCTCAATCTAAAGGTGTCCTCAGATCTAAAATGAGTCTCTTGTAGACAGCAAATAGATGGGTCTTGTTTTTTTATCCATTCTGATACCCTATGTCTTTTGGTTGGCGCATTTAATCCATTTACATTCAGTGTTATTATAGAAAGATGCGGGTTTAGAGTCATTGTGATGTCTGTATGTTTTATGCTTGTAGTGATGTCTCTGGTACTTTGTCTCACAGGATCCCCCTTAGGATCTCTTGTAGGGCTGGTTTAGTGGTGACGAATTCCTTCAGTTTTTGTTTGTTTGGGAAGACCTTTATCTCTCCTTCTATTCTAAATGACAGACTTGTTGGTAAAGGATTCTCGGCTGCATATTTTTCCTGTTTAGCACACCGAAAATATCGTGCCAATCCTTTCTGGCCTGCCAAGTTTCAAAAGAGAGATCAGTCACGAGTCTTATAGGTCTCCCTTTATATGTGAGGGCACGTTTATCCCTTGCTGCTTTCAGAATTTTCTCTTTATCCTTGTATTTTACCAGTTTCACTATGATATGTCGTGCAGAAGATCGATTCAAGTTACGTCTGAAGGGAGTTCTCTGTGCCTCTTGGATTTCAATGCCTTTTTCCTTCCCCAGTTCAGGGAAGTTCTCAGCTATAATTTCTTCAAGTACCCCTTCAGCACCTTTCCCTCTCTCTTCCTCCTCTGGGATACCAATTATGCATATATTATTTCTTTTTAGTGTATCACTTAGTTCTCTAATTTTTCCCTCATACTCCTGGATTTTTTTTATCTCTCTTTCTCTCAGCTTCCTCTTTTTCCATAACTTTATCTTCTAGTTCAACTATTCTCTCCTCTGCCTCTTCAATCCGAGCTGTCGTCGTTTCCATTTTGTTTTGCATTTTGTTTAAAGCGCTTTTCAGCTCCTCGTGACTGTTCCTTAGTCCCTTGATCTCTGTAGCAAGAGATTCTCTGCTGTCCTCTATACTGTTTTCAAGCCCAGCGATTAATTTTATGACTATTATTCTAAATTCACTTTCTGTTATATTATTTAAATCCTTTTTGATCAGTTCATTAGCTGTTGTTATTTCCTGGAGATTCTTCTGAGGGGAATTCTTCCATTTGGTCATTTTGGAGAGTCCCTGGAGTGGTGAGGACCTGCAGAGCACTTTCCCTGTGCTGTGGTGTATAACTGGAGTTGGTGGGCGGGGCCGCAGTCAGACCTGATGTCTGCCCCCAGCCCACCGCTGGGGCCACAGTCAGACTGGTGTGTGCCTTCTCTTCCCCTCTCCTAGGGGCGGGATTCACTGTGGGGTGGCGTGGCCCGTCTGGGCTACTTGCACACTGCCAGGCTTGTGGTGCTGGAGATCTGGCGTATTAGCTGGGGTGGGTAGGCAAGGTGCACGGGGGCAGGAGGGGCAGGCTTAGCTCGCTTCTCCTTAGGTGATCCACTTCAGGAGGGGCCCTGTGGCAGCGGGAGAGAGTCGGATCCGCTGCAGGAGGTTTGGCTCCGCAGAAGCACAGAGTTGGGTGTTTGCGCGGAGCAAGCAAGTTCTCTGGCAGGAACTGGTTCCCTTTGGGATTTTGGCTGGGGGATGGGCGGGGGAGATGGCGCTGGCGCCTTTGTTCCCCGCCAAGCTGAGCTCTGCCGTCCGGGGGGCTCAGCAGCTCTCCCTCCCTTTGTCCTCCAGCCTTCCCGCTTTCCGAGCAGAGCTGTTAACTTATGACCTCCCAGACGCTAAGTCGCGCTTGCTGTCGGAACACAGTCCGTCCGGCCCCTCCGCTTTTGCCAGCCAGACTCGGGGGCTCTGCTTGGCCCGCGAGCCGCCCCTCCGCCCCGGCTCCCTCCCGCCAGTCCGTGGAGCGCGCACCGCCTCGCCGCCCTTCCTACCCTCTTCCGTGGGCCTCTCGTCTGCGCTTGGCTCCGGAGACTCCGTTCTGCTAATCCTCTGGCGGTTTTCTGGGTTATTTAGGCAGGTGTAGGTGGAATCTAAGTGATCAGCAGGACGCATGGTGAGCCCAGCGTCCTCCTACGCCGCCATCTTCTTTAATCTCTTCCTCAAAGAGGACTTTAAAGAAAAGGAAGTAACTAATGTTTTAAAGGAAAACCAAGAGTTTGGCAGAAGGAAATAACACTAAGCTTGTCCAACGAGAGTGAATGGTAATATTCAAAGGTAAGAAAAGGGTGAATTCAGGGAATCACAAGAAGCAATAATGTAGGAATGACAAATGGCACAGTGATGAGGCTGGATTAGTTTGCAAATGCCAGATACTAAAGGCTTTTGTAAGAAGACAAAAATAATTTGTTTATTATAAATAACAGGATTATTGAAGTTATGTTTGGAGATCAATTGGATGAGAGGAAAGGCAGAAGAAAATGCTTTTCTGCATTGGAGTGATGTATGTAAAATGTAAATACATACACTACTGGGTAAATGACTATATTGGAAGAGAAAATTTGAGGAAAATCCTAATGTTTGCCTTTTGATAGCTGTTTTGAGGAACCTATGGACATGTAAGGAATTATAACCATTAGGTAGGAAAATTGGATAATTTCATTACATTACAGGCATGAAGTTCATCATTTTGTCAAATAAACGTGAAATCTGGATGAAAAAATTACCTCCAGAGACCAGAAAATACTGTTTTCCAGATCTCCCACCTCCTTTATTCAATTTCCCTACCCTGTAATGAACAGTATAATAATTTCTATACAAAAAGTAGAAAGACTTTATTTTAATAAGGAATGTTCAGATGTGTGTGTGTGTGTGTGTGCGCGCGCGTGTGTGTATAAACAAAAATGGTAATATAAAAATGTGACTGCTCTTCCATGATGCCTTTATTTTCTAATTTGAGATTGCCAGATTTCCTAATTTATTTGTGCTTCATCATAACACAAATTATGTCAATCAATGTGTTTGTCTTCAGTTTTGCAAACTGTTATGGAGCAGGTGTCATGCCTTTAAAAGTGTTTCTGAGTAATACTAAGCATGAAAGCATCCACCTGAGGGAGCTTAATAGGTACCCATCCAGATGCTCACCATTTGTAAACTACTCCCTGAGTGTAGGTTAGGCACTTTGGAAATGTGTCAATGAGTTAATAAGTACTACTCTGACTTTTATTCTTTCAAGTAACTAATATATTATAAAGTAACAACTTTAGTAAGCTTGATCATGATCACAATTATGACCCAATAATGACCATTTAAGTTCTTTGAGGTATGTGCTAGGTACCATGAGAAGTTCATTAGCATCTTTGGAAACTGAGAGTTAACTGACAATGATAAAAACTCAATGTTCCTTGCAAGTAGCATACGCACTTTTATTTCATGGCTAACTTCTAATATATTATTGAAATTCCACATTGTTTTGCTTAGGAAAATTTAAGGGATATGCATTCTAAGATTTTTTTTTGTTAGGTCTCCATCATATCATCCAGTTCATTGGGGACCTTGGTGGGTCAGTCCGTTGCGCTTCTGACTTTGGCTCAGGTCATGATCTCATGACTCGTGAGTTTGGGCCCCACGTCAGGCTCTGTGCTGACAGCTCAGAGCCTGGAGCCTGCTTCAGATTCTGTGTCACCCTTTCTCTCTGTTTCTCCCGTTTGTGCTCTGTCTTTATCTCTCTCTCAAAAATAAATGTTAAAGAATTTTAAAAGTCTAATATGTAATTTTATTTTTCAGAACATGTATGAGTAATCTATAGAATAATTTTTCACTAATCTAATTTTTCTTTTTTTTTGGCATAAATAAATGTAGGTACTAGTATACCTGTTTATGTAAAACTGTGACTTTCCCCAATAACATGTGAATTTCACAAGGAATCATGGCTTTATTTCTTTTATATCCTCCACCGTTCACAGCATATTATTTTTCAAGCATTTAAAGGTTGAATAGTAAGACATATCAGAATTAAGAGCATTGAATGTAAAAATTAATATAAAAATTTGTAATCCCATGCGCGAAAGGCCCACATAATCGTGAGCCTGAACCTGCTTCAGATTCTGTGTGTCCTTCTCTCTCTCTCTGCCCCTCCCCAGCTCGCGCTCTCTCTCTGTCTCTCAAAAATGAATGAACATTAAACAATTTTTTTAAAAAGATCATAAACTAAGAGATTATGGTCCTGTACTTCCATATCCGCTCTGATGTCCTCCTTATAGGCTTTTAGCAATCAGACAGCTGTATTGTTTTGTTGTAAACAAACCAATAATTAATATTGAAACCCAAGTAGAAAAGAATAGAACTTTTCAAAGTGTAGAAAGCTCAATATCAATAAACACATCATTTTACAAAAGAAAAGCCATGGTTTAAGTCATTCTCAAAGACGAGCTTAAAAATGGGGATAGGAACACAGTACTATTTCATGATTTGTGATTATTGACATGGATCATTGATGGACTTAAATGATTTCTAGTCTTTTTGTTAAAGTTGTTTTTATTTTTAATCTTTTTTCAAGTATTTATTTATTGAGAGAGATAGAGAGAGAGAGAGAGAGAGAGAGAGGGAGGAAGTGAGGGAGGGACAAAAAGAGAGAATCTCAAGCAGGCCCTGAGCTGTCAGTGTGGAGCCTGATGTGGAGTTTAAACTCACAAACTGTGAGATCATGACCTGAGCCAAAGCCAAGAGTCAGACATAACCAACTGAGCCACCTAGGTGCCCCTTAAGTGATTTCTATTAAGATCCACAATAAGTTGAATTCAGATACACTTAAAGGCAGTATAGTGGTAGCAGCCTAATATTTTGGATATGAAGAGTTGTGATTAATTTTGTTGACTATAATAAAAAATGAGTCAAAAATATCTAACTTTTATTTTTATGACTGCCTTGAACAAAAACAGTTGTAATAACAAGCTATGATTTTCTCTTTAACGTATTTCCAAATTTTGTGAAGAGATACAGATTTTCCCGAGTTACAAAAATATGGCATATAACCTTATGCTTTAAATTAAAAACTGCCAATATCAGAAAGGAAAGATGGGGAATGATTAGTTATGTCTTGTTCTTATGAAAACAGAAGTCATGATTTGTAATTATATCTAAGGGTAAACTCTGTATAAGAATGAGAGACTAAATCCTAAACTGGAAGCTTAACAACAGACTGTCCATGAAATGTTACCTGAGTGCCAGAAACATCTAATGTATATTGGTCAATAGCATGTATAGATCAGTCCTGATAAAAGACACATGAATGGGGTGTTAAGTACTGTCTGTTCAAACACATCTTACAAACTTCTTTATTGAAGTCATTCTTAAAGAAGCCAAATTAAAAGTAAGAACCAGCTAGAGAACTGAACACGTCCATAATACAAATGTTGGCTTAAAGTGTATGAATACTTTAGTTGAGATTGTGTGTTTTTTTTCTTCAAGGAACACAACTCCATAAATATAGATATTTTCCACTTTGAGAAAGTTTGCCTTATACTACTTTGTTTTACAAAATAACTACCTTAGAACAGTATTCCCCTTTATCTGTGGTTTCTCTTTCTGTAGTTTCAGTTATCCGCTGTCAGCCACAGTTCAGAAATAGATGGTCCTCATTCAGACTCTACATTCATCTCGCTTCAGCTCATCATTTTATCATCATCTCACATCATCATAAGAAGGGTGAGTACAGTACAATAAGATTTTCAGAGATCATAATCATATAATTTTTATTACAGTATATTATTAGAGTTGTTCTATTTTATTATGTCAATAATCTCTTACTGTGCCTTATTTATAAATTAAACTTTATCATGGGCACGTATGAAGAGGAAAAAACATAATATATATAGAATTTGGTAATATCCCCAGTTTCAGGTATCCACTGGGGTTCTTGAAATGTATCACCCATGGATAAGGGTGTAGGACTACTGTACTTATTTCACTGAATGAAAGAAATCTGATGGGCATTTTACAAGGAAAGAAAGAAAGAAAGAAAGAAAGAAAGAAAGAAAGAAAAGAAAGGGAGGGAGAGAGAGAAAGAAAGAGAGAGAAAGAAAGAAAGAAAGAAGGAAGGAAGGAAGGAAGGAAGGAAGGAAGGAAGGAAAGAGAGAGAGAAAGGGAGGGAGAGAGAGAGAAAGAAAGCAAAGAGAGAGAAAAGAAAGAAAGAAAGAAAGAAAGAAAGAAAGAAAGATGAAGAATGCTGAAAGTGTAAGGCATCTGTTCCGCAAGCACATTATAGAGGCAGCACGCAGGGCAAGCAGCACTAGTGGCGCCCCCAAGCTCCTTTCCTGGGAACTACACTCAACATCTTAGCCTGGAGCTGCCAGATCTAGCTTTGAACTGTGTTGGTGAGCATCTGTGCTTTATCTCAAATTTGTTTTCTGCATCTGTTGGCGAGATATGTCCTAAGGTACAAGAAATGCCTAACAGAGGTTATTTTGGGGGGTTTGAGAATGCTCAAAAATTTTCCATATAAACTAATGGGAATTGTTTCATTGTTTTATGCCATTTAGCTTACAAAAGTTTTCATAAGAACATTCTACTTTTGAATAGTCAGGGAAACCTATATAAAGACTCTGCAAATAGATATTTCCTTAAACTCTCTAAGACTCAAACCTAATCCCATCCTCATTAGACTTTACTGTTTACTGTACGTGTGTGTATATGGCAAGCTGTAGAAAATTTTATAAACTAGAGTGAATTTTGTTTCTCATTAAAATAACCAGAAAGTGTGTTTCTGCACTCAGAAGAGCACAAATTGCATTTTATTTGCTTTGAATTAGTTTCAGAGTGATGTTAGGATCTAACTTTTGCTTGGAAAAAGAAACTCACAGAGCTAGTTAGAACTAAGTCAAGACATTTGAATACCTAAGCATTCTTTACAATATTTATGGATTTCTTTGATGTGATCTGGATATAGAATTAATGCCCACATTTTTTGCTCATGATCGGTTCTTTTAATTCTTGGTTATATACCAATTATACACTTCAGAGATATAATTCTCTATTTTACTGCAGCATCACATTTCATTTGTCATCTAGCCCCTAATGTTATTGATTCAGTATATTTCCAGAAAATATACAACTGTATTTCCAAAACTGTGTTTGGAATTATACTATAAAAAATTTGAACTTATGGTAATATTAAACCTAAAACTAGTGGAGAGAATAATATAGAGAGCAAATGTTATAAGTTGAAGAGTTGATAGATGAGAGATAGTAGGTAAATAGAAAATGATTTTTTTTAATTTGGGAGGTACTGTATCTATAATTTTCTAGATAGGGACATATATGTATATTAACTCTGACACAAATCTTAAAAATACTACCATGGAAGTCAAACTGAATTATTTCCCCAAATGATAGGTGAACATTTAACTTAGAACATATTTTTAAAAAGTGGTTGAAATGTTTTAACATGCATTTTAAATTTACAACAATTTTGCATGTGTATTAACCTCTCTGAATATCAATGCATAGACATATTAGTCTAAAATTATTGTATATGTTACATGTTAAAATACCAGGACATCTATTTTAAGAACCATATTTTGTTAAATATTTAACTTTAGATGATTCAATTTAGATGTATCAACTGAAAATGAATAGCAGTATCTCCATTCTAATTTAACTGACATTATTTGCCATAACCGTCTATTTCAACACGACAATTTACAAAATGGTATATAGGAGTAAATCCCACACAATTCCAAATTATGCATAAATAATGTAAACTGATTATAAATATAAGGTGAGTGTAGTATCAATCCAATTTGCTTTACAAAAATTATTTTAAATTAAGGGAATAGTTTAAATAGGATAAGAATCCAGGAATTCACCTTTTTTTTTACTGAGCAATTTTACAAATCCTTTTAATAAATAAAACGATGACATTTGGTATAATTAGGTTCAAAACCTCTCATGAAATACCATCCATTTAAACAGTTTGTATTTAACAGACTACCACAGCTTTAGAAAAAAATTCCATAATGAACAGTTAAAGCAAATGTCATCTCTTACTCAACCACTTATTTATTTAGTGGAGAAAACATGAATAGAAATTCAGATACATTAGGACACTATAATAATCCCATCACATTAATAATGCAGATGGCACAAGGAGGTTAATTACATCTAAAGTGAACAGGTTTTGTTCACAATGTTTTTTCTTTCAATTCTGCCCACTCCACCTCTATAAGCAAATGCATTTTCTTCCCCTTGTCTTCTAACAAAATGTTGCACATGTGGGCATATAGTCCTTAATACAGATGACTAAATCGCTCCTTCCAAACTTATTGCCACCTTAACGAAACTAGTTTGGCATTTAAGTGATGGTTTTCTTAGAACTTTTAAAACTGTTTTCACTCCAAGAACTGCTATATGAAAATATAGAAGAATTAGTCAAATCTCAAAAGTATTATGTGTGGCTTACATTACATACAATATTCTTCATTTGTTGAATGATTATCTTGTTCACTAACCAGCATATACTGCACTATATATTAGGCATACAATCATCAATACAGTTAAATATAGTCCTTGCCTCATGGTGTTGCAGTCCATTGAGAAAGTCTGGCAAAAGTCAAGTAACAACAACAGAAATATTAACTACAACAAAAAGACGGTTTTCTTTAGGACAGATTACCTTAGCCATCCATGTGATGGACTTGCTCCATTCGTATTTAACATGTTAATTTAAATTAATCTATATACATAGTCATATTATTCATGTTAAATATAAAAAGTCATGATATTGTCATACTGAGGCATAATAGTATTGTTACGAAATATGGGCCCTGTTAAATCCTGGCACACATATTAGCTATATATGATCTTGGACAAGTTGCCAAACAACTCTGACCTCAATTTGTAAGTTTTAAAATGGGGATAATTATGATACTTCACAGGGTTGTTGTGAAGGAGATGTGAATGGGCATTTGTAGACCATTTGAACAATACTGGGCACATTATAGTACTATGTTGATACTTACCTATTAAATGAGAAAAAAAAAGAATAAATCAGTAAACTAACAGTAAAAAATAATATATAACTTACCTCACATGATGTAAATGAAATAATTCAACTTTTTGGTTATTTTCAAAACATTTTCCAATGAAAGAATCACTTAAGACACATATGAATTAGTACACACACACATGAACATACTTATAGTCAAGCACTGGTATCTATGGCAAGCAATCTTTAAAGATATTCATTACATAATTAGAGATAAACCAGGTTCACCCTATTTTTTATGGATTTAAAATGACAAAAAGATATTTCTTGGGAAGAATGAATTAAAAACCTTAAACCTTAATTGTTTGTTGTATATGTGTGTGTGTCTGTGTATGCCATTTATAGCTTATTTTGATAAATTTGTATTAACTTGCATTAGTAGGTTATTATGAGTATTATTAGTTATGAAAATATACATGCCTTTCTCAAACTAATGTACTTATCTTTGGCCTTCTGTATCATCACCGCGCCTGGGGTGGCTTAGTTGGTTGTGCATCCAACTCTTGATCTCAACTCAGCCCTTGATCGTGGTGTTGTGAGTTCAAGCCCTGCACTGGGCTCCATGCTGGGCGTAGAACCTACTTAAAAAATAAAATAAAATAAAAAAATCTCTTGGCCTTTCTGTAAAGTATGATCCTTGAGAAACTTATTGCCATTTTTTCTTATATTTATGGCAATCACAACATTATAGTTTCAATGCATCAGTACCTTAAGAAACATTTGTAACTTGATGTCAGTCGCTGTCCTGTTTTTTTGTCAGTAGGTCAATGGCATCCCGGGTTGTATGTGTTTATTTTCTCGAGATTATCCTTACATACTCTGCCCCCTTCTAGAGGCTTTTATGATTCTACTGTGGTTTGATTCATTTAAAAATAATACTTTTGCTACAGAGAAAACATACTTTTATTTGCATATGAATTGATTCCTCAGAACACTTCTTCCAAAACACATATTAAAAACACAATAATCATATATTTCTTGGAAAATCCACTATTAACATGTGCACATCTAGTAAAGTATATGAAAAATAAAAGTTTTTAAGATCTTAAAAGCTAGTTTTATATCTTAAAAGAAAAATCACTCCAGGCTTCAAATTCATCAGGGTTTTTTGAATAGAAAATCTTATGTATTAGATACATTAAATTATGTTTTTCATATCCCAATTTCTTGAAGTTCAAAAGTGGGAAATTGTGACTTCTAAAAAAATTAATTATATGTAACACATTTTTTTTGTTCCACTTACCAGTTAGATGTAGGAAATGATTAGACGAAAAGGCTATGATTTTTAAAAAATGATAAATTATATAAACTGGAAAAATAACATAAACATTAAAAAGGCAAAAATCTAAATTCTGTAAATTAGTCACTTGATATACCATTAATTCAATAATTGTCAATATTACTGAAAAATACAAGAAATTCCATTTTTCAATTATTTTATATAAAATTCTACTGAAAAGTATGATTTTCATGCTACAAATGCACTTTTCACATGTATTGCATAGGATGATTAAAAGTTTCTCTGTAGAGAGGAATAAATGAATGTGTTAGGCCCATAGTTCAAGTAATTTCAGTCTATTTGCACAGACATTCCAAAGAGACTTTATTATATTTGGAAGAAATCATTATGCTGGTCCATGAATATGTCATTTAATTTTGAAATACCCTCTTTTCTTGCTAAGAATGGTCCTATGGACATGAGTAGCATTCAAAAGATATTTTTGAATTCACAGTAGTAAAATTAAAGCTGCCATGATTTAAATGTGTGCAAATCTTAGGAGAATGATAGATAGCTAACTCATCTGCATATAATGAATATGAGATCATAGAGAAATGTGCAGACCATTTCAACGTCTTGCTTTTCCAACCTTTCTCTTCTGTTTCCTAGAAATATAAAATAAATCAGAAATATAACAGGAAATGCCAGGTATTTTTTATCAAAATATTACTTTTGCTAAATATATTTAATGTCTCATATTTATTTAAATAATTTCCAGTTCATTCTGTTTTGCAAAGTGATGATGATATTATATTATTTCACAAAACACATAATAAAATACTTATTTAGAGTGAGGTAAGTTTATGTGTTTTTTTTTTTCCTGAAGAGCTGTTGTATTTTCTTTTCTCAGATAGCTATCCATCATTTTTCTCTTTATAATTTATTTCCCAGGAAACCTGGAATTAAGTAATTTTTATATTCCCTAATTATATATGCTATCAATTAAGATGTTTTATATATATATATTTTTTAATAAAATTATTTTCCATTACAAAGGGGGAAGGAAGGATCTCCCCTTGCTTCTGGATAGAGGTGATCTTCACTAAAACCATAGAAGGGGTTGCAGTTGGCAATTAGGCTGTTGGAAGAATGAAGGTGATCTGGAGATCTTCCATACAGTCTTCTGAGAATGGATGCCTAGGCTCCCTTGTTGGCATGGTTTGTGTATGTGTGTGTGTGTGTGGGGGTGGGGGGGTGTTTTCTGAATAGAGCAGAATTTTCTAAAAGTTGTCCACATTGCTAGATTACTCCTTTCCCGGTACTTTGGCTAGAAGAGCTGGCTTTTGCTGTAACATTTTGTTGTCTGTCATTGGTGTTTCCAGTCAGCTGGCTTCTTTAACTCTAAATCTGCCATATATGAGACAAAGAACAGCAGTAACAGCAACAACAAAGAGAAAAAATAGAGAACTAACCATTTTGTTATTTCAGTCTTTCATAGTTTTCATAGATTTGTGTTACCTGTACTATCCAGGGTTTTTATTTGTACTTAGTGGAAAGAATAGGGCATACTACATTTATTTCATCTTCTTAGAGACCTACTAGTGACTGGTGACATTTGCCACCATTGAGGGGTAATACAATGATGTCCAGTGTGTAGTGTTGAAAAAAATCATGCGGGGAGCAGAAATGAATCACTCTTACCCCTCCCAAACAAAGAAGTGTCATTGGAAACCTTTTGGGGAGTTTGAATTCTCAAACTGTCATCCCAACAGAGCAGTAACTAGGAGCTCACTTCCCAAGCATGGGTGTCAACTGAGGCCAAGTGGGAAATCTGGGTTTTTTAATCCCCCCTGGGAGTAAGAAGGTGATGACTACATTTCCCTTTCTATAGCCATGTTAAAAAAAATATAGAAAAACAGAAGTTTTAAATAAGCTCCAGTCTCATAATATTCAAAATGCCAAGGTTTCAATCAAGTTACATATCATACCAAGAACAAGGTAGATCTCAAGCTAAATGAAAAAAGACAATCAGAAGAGGCCAGCAGTGAGAAGAAATATATGCTAGATTATCTTGCAAATGTTTGAAATCATCTGTTTTAGAGACTCTTTATTGAACAATAGTGAACATACTAGCATTTTTTAAAGTCTTGGCAAAGAAATCGAATATGTAAAAAGAACCAACTGAACATCTTAATACTGAAGAATAATATAATCTAACTGGGGGGAAAATTCAGTGGATAGGCTCAATAACATAACTGAGGGAAAAGAATAAAGGATCAGTGAACTGGAAATACATGATTGAAATGACTCAATGTAAACAACATAGAGAAAGTAGACTGCAAGAAAATAAACAACCTCAGAAACTTGTGGGATTATAACAAAATATCCAACATTTGTGTCATTGGTATATTTGAAGAACAGGGATAAGTAGGCAACCCCGAAAAAGTACTCAAAGAAATAACACTGGAAAAGTTCACAAATTGGAGAATTATAGCGATGTTTGAATATAGTGGTTCTAAACATAGGTACAGGAAATATTTAAAATGATTCTAAATGGAGGGAAGTAGAGGTACACAAAGAGAGGTAAGAATTCTATACTTCACCCAAAGTGGTAAAGTGATGACACACATTACCTGTTGGAATTTGTCTATCAGTATCTATCAATGGATATATGTAGGTAGGTAAATATATAGATGGTAGATAGATAAATGATAGATAAAATGTAATACCTAGAACAACTGATGAAATTTACATATGGGAATACTAAAAAATACTATAGATAAAAATTGAACTCTAAAATTGTTCAAATAACCCATAGAAATGCAGGAAAAATAAGAAATAAAAAGAAATGAAAAACAAAGAAAAACCAGGAGATAAAGCAGCAGACCAAGCCCTAACACAAGAATAATTAAGTTATATGTACGTCATCTAAATATATTAAAAGACAGATGGGCAGACTGGATTAAAAATATGGCCCAGCTATCTGTTGTCTACAAGAAACTCATACCAAATATATATTAATTAAATTGAAAGTAAAATGATGGAAAAAGCTATATCATGCAAACAAAGAAAGTAGGTGTGGCATATTAATATAAGATAAAGTAAACTTCAAAGCAAAGGAAATTTTCAGAGAAAAGGAGACATGCACCAAACAACAGAACTGCATAATGTGATGGGTGGAAATGAACAGACCTAAAAGGAGAAATAGACGAATTCACAATTCACTTGAATATGTCAATGTCCTTTTCTCAAACAAATGACAAAACAATCAGACATAAATTCAACAAGTATATAGAAAAACTCAATAACCCTGTTTAAACAACATTTATAATATGCTCTACCTCAAAACGGTAGAATATGCGTTCTTTTCAAGTGCACACATTTAAACCAAAAGAGGTCATATACTATAACTGTCCTCAACAAATTTAAAATAATTGATATCATAAAAATGTGCACTCAAACCAGAAATCAAAACAGAAAGATAACAGGAGCATCTCCTAACACCTGTAAACAATACACTTCTAAATAACCTATGAGTAATTGAGGAAGTTTCAAGGAAAATTAAAAACAAAAACAAAAACAAAACATCTCCTGAATGAGAATGATAATATAACATGTCAGAGTCTGTGGGACACAGTTAATAGTACTGAGAGGGAAATTTATTGCACTAAATGCTTGCATTAGAAAATAGAAAACTACTCCAGTAAATTATCAAAGTTTCTACCTCAAAAATTTAGAAAAAGAGGAGCAAAATAAGCATGAAAACCAGCAGCAAAAATAGATGATAAAAATAGCAAAATCTATAAAGTTGAAAACAGAAAACAATAGAGAAATTCAATAAGATTAAAGCTGTTTTTTAAAATCAATAAAGTGACAAACCTCTGCAAAATTGACAAAGAAAAAAGAGGAGACAAGACATAAATTACCAATACTATAGACCTTGCAGATGTCAAAAGAATATTAAAAAATTCTTACAAACAACATACATTTGACCACTTAGTGGAAATGAGCCAATGCCTCAAAAAACACAAGCTACCACAACTCACCCAATGTAAAGTGGTTTGTATAGCCCTATTACTATTAAGTAATTTGAATTTCTATTAAGAATTACTAAAATAGAAATATAAAACCTAAATTGATTTTCTAGAGAAGTCTGCCGAATGTTTAAATGAGAATTAATACTATTCTACAAAATATCATGTAGAGTACAGGCAGCATTTTCTATTTTATTTCATAAAACTAGTGTTACCCTGATATGAAAACTAGACCACTGAGTAGGAAGAAATATCTACAGATCAATTATTCCTCATGAATATAGTTGCATAAAATTCTTAGGAAAATATTAGCAAATAAAATTCCGCAGTAAGTGCATACAAAGATTTATAAAGCATAACTAAATATAATTTATTCCAGGGATGTAAGTCTAGTGTAATGCTTGAAAATCAATGTAATCTATCACATTAGCATGCAAAACAAGAAAAATCACACAATCATAAAAATCAATGCCAAGAAAGCACTTTACAAAATTTAACATCTATTCATGATAAAATCCCTCAGGAAGGTAGGAATACAGGGGAACTTTCTTAACTTGATAAAGACATGTACAAAAAACCAACAGCTAGCATAGGTTAGCTTTTACTTAATGGTGAAAGACTGAATGCTTTCCCCCTAAGATCATGAACAAGGCAAGTATGTCTGGTCTCACCACTCTGAGTCAATGTAGTGCTAGAAATTCTAGCCTGTGCAAAAAGGAGAGATGAGAAATAAAAAACATAGAGATTGTAAAGTAAGAAATGAAAACATCCCTATTTGCAGATTCTATGATTGTCTAAGGCAGAAAATTTCTAGGAGTGTACAAAAAAACTCAAACTCCTGGATCTAATAAGTGAGTTTAGAAAGGTCAGAGTAGACAAAATAAACAAAAAATTAATTATAGTTTTTTTATACTGGCAATGGACACAGCAAAAATAAAAATATAATACCATTAAAATTGCTCAAAATAAATGAAATATTTATTTATTAAGTAAATAATATTTAACGATTCTTACAAAACATATTCAAAATATGTATGCTGAAAACTACAAAATGTGATGAAATCAAAGAGTTTCTAAATAAATGGAGAAATATACCGTATCATGGATTAGAAGACTCAATCAATACCGTATGGATTATCAAGTCTTCCGAAACTGATATATAAGCTTAACACAATTTCTAGTTACATACCAGCAAGAAGCTTTAAGGATATAGAAAACATTATTCTAAAATTTCCATGAAGTAGTAAAAAAATAGATAAATTGGACTTCATAACATTAAAAAATTTTACTCTGTGAAATGACTTGTTAAGAAGATAAAATACCAGTATACTAAGTGGGTAAAAATAATTGCAAACCATATATCTGGCGAAGGACTAGTGTTTGGAATATATTTAAAAAACTCTCAAAACTCAAGAGAAAAAAAAATCTATTAAAAAATGTTCAAGGAGCACCTGGGTGGCTCAGTCAGTTTTCAGACTCTTGATTTCAGTTCAGGTGATGATCTTGTGATTTGTGAGATTGGGCCAAGTGTCCAGGCTCTATGCTGACAGTGCAAAGCCTGCTTGGTATTCTCTCTCTCTCTCTTTCTCAAAATAAAAACACTTTAAAAAAAGAAATAAGAAAGAAAATACACATTAAGAAAATTAAAAAAAAAAAGAAATTAAATATGATAGCACAAAATTCAATTTTACCAAACTTAATATAGAGAAAATCATATAATAAAGCATAAAATAGTATATCAGTAATGTAATTAACTAATATCTTCTAATCTGAACAAAAAATGACCCAAAGTCTTTCCTTCTGTTATCATTTTAATATAAAAACTAAGACTGGCTAATTTTTTAATTAACTTTTTAATTTTAATTCCAGTATGGTTAACATACAGTGTAATGTTAGTTTTAGATGTATAGTACAATGATTCAACAATTCTACGCATTATTTAGTGCTCACCATGTACTCTTTAATCCCTATCACCTTTTTCACCCATCTTCCACAGCCCCCTCCCCTCTGGTAACCTTCCGTTTTCTATAGTTAGGAGTGTGTTTCTTGGTTTCTCTCTCTCTCTCTCTTTGGTCATTTGTTTGTTTCTAAAATTCCGCATAAAGTAAAATTGTATGGTATTCATCTTTGACTGATTTCATTTAGCTTATACTCTTTAACTCCACCCATGTTATTTCAAATGGCAAGATTTCATTCTTTTTTATGGCTGAAAAATATTTCAGTGTGTGTGTGTGTGTGTGTACAGATCTTTACCCATGCATCTATAAATGGACACTTGGGCTGCTTCCATAATGTGACTATTGTAAATAATGCTGCAGTAAATTTAGGGGTACATGTATCTTTTTGAATTAATGTCTTTGTATTTTTAGGTAAATATCCAGTAATGAAATGACTGGATCGTATCTTTATTTTTCATATTTTGAGGAACCTCCATACTATTTTCCACAGTGACTGCACCCCTTTGCATTCTCACCAACAGTACATAAGTTTTCCTTTTCTCCACATACTCACCAACACGTGTTGTTTCTTATGTGTGTGTGTGTGTGTGTGTGTGTGTGTGTGTTTAATTTTTTTCAAGTAGCCTCCGTGCTCAATGTGGGACTTGAACTCACAACTCTGAGATCAAGAGTCTTGTGCTCTACCAAGAGCCAAGCTGGTGCACCTATTTCTTGTGTTTTTGATTTCAGCCATTCTTACAGGTATAGGGTGATATCTCATTGTAGTTTTGAGTTGCATTTCCCTGATGATGAGTGATGTTAAACATTTTTTCATGTGTCTGTTGACTATCTGTCTTCTTTGGATAACTATCTGTTCATGTCTTCTGCCCATTTTTAATAGGATTATTTGGTTTGTGGCTGTTGAGTTGTGTAAGTTATTTGTATATTTTGTATACTAACCCTTCATTGAATATGTCATTTGCAAATATCTTCTCCCATTCAGTAGGTTGTCTTTTAGTTTTGTTGATTGTTTCCTCTGCTATACAGAAGCTTTTTATTTCGATGTATTCCCAATGGTTTATTTTTGCTTTTATTTCCCTAGCCTCAGGAGACATACCTGGAAAAACGTTGCTATGGCTGATGTCAGAGAAAGTACTGCCTGTACTCTCTTCTGGGGTTTTAATGGGTTCAGGTCTCAAATATAGGTCTTTAATCCATAGAATAGCTAACTTTTGTTTTGTGCTATGTGCCAGACTCTGTTGCAGTGCCTTGTTTATAAGTATATGCTCAATTACAATACAATTTTATGGGGCAGCTGTTTCACCATCTCCTTTTCACAAGTCAGGAAACTAAGAGATGTTAAGTAACTTTCCCAAGGACATGCAACTAATAAGTCTAGGATTTGTGTGCACATAAATCCACTATACTAATTTTCTCCCATAATGTAGGACTAATAGCTATTATACAACAACAACGGATGATAAATCAATTATGGTAATTATCACTCATAAAAAATTTCAGCAGCAGAATGAAAGCCAGTTAAAATTTATTAAGTAGATGTAAGAATATGTGCTTATGAACTATCTAGAATATTGAATACAATTCCAGGAAAATGTGCTATGCCAAAAGTCTTATAGTGTCACTTTTCATGAAACAGTTGGTGCTGGATGGTCTATATCCTACTAACAATGTTTTATAGTATAATCTTTTTGCTTAGAACCCAAAAGTCTCTGACAAATACCAGCTATCAAATATTTCATTAATTATAGAAAATGGGCTGAAACTGGTATATATGCAAACAATAGAACTTTTCTTATGAGAGTTAAAATCGACAATATATTTTAGAAACAAAATTGGAAATCACATGAGGCTACCTGGGAGAAAGAACAAAATCTTAATTTAATTAAATAAAGATCATCAATATTTTTGAAATCTAGCAAGGCATTTTTAGTTCCCTGAAAGCATATAAAGAGAAATTGTAAGAAAAACGTCCTTCACACAAGGGGCTTAATTTAGGATAAACAAGAAGCAGGTAAGGTATAAATATAAATATAAATATAAATATAAATATAAATATAAATATACTTTAATGGAGGAACAAATGTGCAATTGAGAAAGTCCATGTGATGCATAACTAAGAGAAAAGGAATGAAATATTTTATGACTGAAACTTAGAAAAATTCATCTGATTAGAGCTTGGTTTTCCTTTGCTTTTAAACACATTCTTGTCAAAGTGGAGACAGAAAATGCTGAGTCTGGAAGCTTTTAATGACCCTCAACATACAATTGACCTTTGAACAATGCAGAAGTTAGAGACACTGACCCCTGTATAGTCAAAAATCCATGTATAACTTTGACTCCCCCAAAGCATAACTTCTAAGAGCCTCCTGTCATCTGGAAGTCTTACTGATGGCATGAACAGTCAATCAACACATGCTAAATGCCATAGGTATTATACACTGTATTCTTATACAATACAGTGAGGTAGGCTAGAGAAAAGAAAATTGTAAGAGGAAAATACACTTACAGTGTGTGTATATATACATATGTATATATGTACATATATGTGTGTGTATATATACATATGTATATATGTACATATATGTACATATATACATATGTATATATACACAGACACATGTATATGTATATATGTATATATATACACAGACACATATATATGTATGTATGTATGTGCATATTAGAAAAGTCTATGTATAAGTGAACCCACATAGTTCAAACTGTGTTGTTCAAGGGACATTGTAATATCTAAAACTTTTGTGACTGCTCATCACTGGTGGGAAGAAGTTCAGAGCAGGAGCTGAGAGACAGCCAGGATCCAAGCCTAAAGTATTGTGCAGTGCATTAAGAGGGTGTCCTGCTTTGATGTGTGCTTTCTTCCATTAGCTGCACTACAGCCCTTCTTCTCAGAATCCCTTCAGCCCCTGGAAGGTCTAGTGGAAGCTCTTTGCCTGCTGATGTAGAGAGTCCAAGTAATTCATACATGTGGGAATAAGTGAGCTCAGCTCCATTGCCTCCACAGGACAATCCTGAGGGTAACATACACACCACTGTTCTCTTAACCTGAAGCCTTTTTCTGTAGGACTTTGGAATGAAACCACACTCTTTCAAGTCTTCCTCCTCACTAACTTGCTTCTTCCATTCCCTTACTGGTCTCTCTTGAGAAAACTGTCTTAATACATCGTGTCCACATATAACCTTTCTTTAGGTTATGCATTATAAATTATGCAAATTATAATTATATATATTATAAATTATAAAACATGGTTCTTAAGATTTTGAAGAATGGGTGGACTTTCAGTCCCAGAGATGGAACTAAAAGAATGAGCATTTTGTATAAAAAGAACACCATGGAAGCAGAAAACCATGGAGTATTTTCGACTAACAGTAACATTTCTGTATGTTGAGTAAGAGAAAGTTTGGATCTATCGAGAATGCTCATGGTGACCAGAGAAAATTTTGTTCTTAGTTCAGTAGGCAAAAGTGAATCATGTAAGATTTGGGGCTACTCAATTTAATGATGACAATGACCTTAGGAAGATAGGATTGGTATCTAAATCCAGAATTTAAACAGGATGAGTATCAAGTTTCCGAGGGCTGCCTCCTCTAGAACCCCGAGAAAGGGATGCAGCTGGCCCACATTCTGATTTTAGCCCATTGAGACCTGTATTAGTTTCCTGTCCTACAAAAATGTAAAATAACATAATTTGTATTGTTTCAAGCCACTGAGTCTGTGGTAATTTCTTATGGAGGCAATAAAAGACTAATGGACTCTCTTAATATTTTATTTTTATTTTTATCATATACATAATACAAAATAAAATAACACAAAGAGTATTATAATGAAAAACCATCTGAACTCCCATTTCCCAGTATATTCAGGCCCAATTCCCAACGGGAGACTTCTTTTGACATTTTCTGATTTATTTTCTGCAAATGAGTATAGCAAATGTCTTGCTTTTTTTCAGGGATATGGTAAATCAAGTTGAGATTTTTTTGGTTCTTTTTTCATTGAAGTATGATTAACATGCAGTGTGATGTTAGTTTCAGGTGTACAACCTAGTGATTCAACAATTCTATACATTACTCATTGTTCTTGTGATAAGTGTAGTTGCCATCTTTCACCGTACATTATTACAATATTATTGACTAGGTTCCCTATGCTGTACTTTTCATTTCCATCAAGTATTGGTTTTATTATGGGAAACTTGTACCTCTTAATCTCCTTTATCTATTTCACCTATCTTCCAGCCACCTCCAGTGAAATAAATGGCTTTAGCTTAGTTATACTATCCAACTTAGTTCTTCCTCTCTTTTAATTTTTTATTTGGTTGAATTTCTCTTGATTAGAATTGTACTTGTAACTGATACAATTAAACCTCACTTATCTTCCTTTTAGTTCTAGACAGTCATCTTGACTTCCTACTCTATTAGATCTTGTGGCAGAGACTTGTGAGACATTCACCAAATGGGTTCTGCTTCATTCTGGAAACACATATGGATAACACTTTCAGTCCTTTTCATTTAAATGTAGTCATGTGACTGAATTCTCAGCCACGGATAGGTGGGGAAACTAGTTCTACGTTTATAGGACACTCTCATGCATGCTTCCTATGCCTGTGTGCTTTCATATTCCACCATCTAGTTGTAGATGAATTTGCCGTTCTTAGAAACAAATTAGGAAGATGGCCAAACTACAGGATAAGTAGATCACGAGTCCTTAAGAAACCTCTCCTTTTTTGTTTTGTTTTGTTTTTTGTTTTTCTTTTACAAGAATAAGAAATACACTTCTAGTATATTTTAGCCGTTACATATTTAAAGGTATATTTGTATAGCAGTTTATACTGTTTTACTATGACAGGATTATATTATTGCCCCCACTTTCCCCTCATCTCTTTTTTCTTGAGGAAAAAAAAAAATAGTGCAGATAAACAGTGAAGCAGAGAGAAATGGTAAAGAGAAAACTTCCTGTGTTTCCTACAGTTTGCTATATTATGCCTGAGCTCTTCCCTGCTCCTTAATTCTCTAAGTGGTCATTGAACTTATAATATAAACATATTTTACCTTAATTAATCAAATAAGTGATTATTTGATGCTTGTGACCAAGAGTTTCAACTAGTGTGACAGGAAGACAAAATATCTCTGCCAAGATATCTTACCATTTTTTTTTTAGTTACAGAGAGATATACAGGACATTATGTTGCTCTTTCTCTTTTTTATTCTTTAAGGGAACTCAGAGATAAGTAGTTTACTTATGAAGCAACTATATACACTCCTTTCATTTTGTCAGCTCTTTGACTTATCACTGAAGCTTCACATTTTTCATTTTAAGCCACCTCAAGTATTTTATTGAAATAAAAAGAGCATAAATAAGTACAACATGTCTACTTTAATAGTATTTTTCTTCCAATTTATATATATGTATATATATTTTTATATATATATTACAATTTTATATATTCCAATATATATATATATTTTATTTTTTTCCAATTTATAAGTTTAAATGAGAGAGAATGATCACTACTACTTCTCCATTTTCAAATATATAATTAATGATTAAATATAATTATCAGATAAAAGATTAATTTTCATATTATGATTTTTTGAAATGTTTATTTATTTTGAGGGAAAGAGGGTGGGAGGAGGGCAGAGAGAAGGAGAGAGAAAGGGAGATAAAGATCCCAGAGAGAATCCCAAGCAGGATTGAGGCAGGTCTAGCGGGGTGGGGCTCCACCCAGGGCTCAACTCAGGAACCATGCTATCATGACCGGAAACAAAATTAAGAGTTATACTCTTAAAGGACAGAGATACCCAGGTGCCCCTCCTACTATGCTTCTTAGAAGCCTGGGTCTCAGGAAGTGTTTTTAGAGTTTTAGAATGTAAATGTTTTCTGCCGTATACTAGTTAAATTGCCTGATGAACTACTTCATAATTCTCTTATATATTGGTTTTCCCTATTTGACATCAGATTTAAAAAATTGTGCCTTGCTGAAAATATTTGACATTCTGAAATAGAAAAAGGAAACTTCATAATATTGCATTATGGATAATAATCCAAAACTGATGATGTCCTAATTTTAGGGGGAAAAAAAAAACATTATTCACGATTAAAAAATTATTATTGATAATTATTTTTTAAACTTTTTAAAAGGCTTTTTGGGGGTTTATTATTTATTTTTGAGAGAGAGAGTAAGCGTGAGTGTGTGTATGGTGTGTACGGTGGGGGGTGGGGTGGGGGGGAGGGTGCAGAAGGAGAGGGAGACCTAGAATCCAAAGCAGCCTCCAAGGCTCTGAGCTATCAGCACAGAGCCGGATGCAGGGCTCAAACCCACAAACCGTGAGATCTTGATGTGAGCGAAAGTCAAAGGCTTAACTGACTGAGCCACCCAGGCGCCCCTTATTCTTAATTCTTTATCCTTAAATCCAAATTTTTGTGATATATGTTCAAGTCACAATTAATTATTTTTAATAATAAATAATATAAGCTAACGTATTATTAATTTTTCAAGAGTATACAAATTTTGTGACAGAGATCAGTTCGTATTTCTTACAGTGCTTTTATAAAAAAGGTGCTAAGTTTTAGGGATAGGAATCTTGGTTTTGTGTGAAACAAGAGAAAAAAATGCATGTGATCAGTAGATTTCTAAGCAGGAGTACACTTCGCCAATTATTCTGGACTTACTATAAACTGGTATATTTATTCTAACCTAGTTTTAAAGCACTGAATATAAACTGCTGTTTATATTTATTTATATATATAATATATAAATATATATACATATATAATAAATATATAAATAATAAATATATTTTTATATTAAATGCATATTTAGTTCATTTGTTCATTTCTGATGGTAAATAGAGAAATAAAGGCAATATTTTACCTGATGTTTCCTGGTTTCTACATAGCATTTTCTAGCACGTTAATATTGTGGGCCACCAAGGAGTACAGCTGAACACAAGTACAGTAGTTCCATTGGAGACAGAAAGGTACTAAGAGTTGTGTCCAATGTCAAACTTCCAATGTGCTTCTGTAGTTCAGTCTTGCGAATGTTGCTTTTTGTCTCCACTATTTATAACCTGAATCCTTCCTATACTCCCTTCTAACCAGCTACCTTTACTTTTTTCCTTAAAGATGAAATCTTGCGCCTGCTATAGTATTTGAGTACTTATTACCTGTTTAAGATCTTTTTGCTTTTTTGACAATTTTCATTACAAAGCTGTGGTTTCTTTGAGTGGAAGTGCTCCTAATTATGTTTTCTCATAATTATATTACATAAATGTAAGAGTTTAGGAAATGCATATATCATAGGATCGAGAAATACCTCTAATTTCTTAATATTTGGTGTTTAATTACAGACAATCCCTGTATACTTGTGATACCTAGAAAATGCGTCTGTTGCTGCTATTACTGTTATCTTTACTAGTACTAAAGTATGACCGCCCATATTACCACCACCTCCAAAACCTATTACTTATTGGCTCCCTGCTTTGACATTATTTAGTATATTGCTTACATCAACTCTATAAGGTATTTTACAGATTAACTGATTAGGACTTTGTAAGGAAGATAATTGTTTCTTTACACAAAACAGTTCTCTACCTGATGTGTCAGGTTTTTTTTTTTTTCTTGTTTTGTTTTTTTTTTTTTACACACTAACCAATTCTGCAGTACCAGCTGGGTGTCCTGCAATTCAATTAAGTTCTGATGCTATCTACCTGTAGTTAACATCAGATCCCACAGGTTAAGGGTTCAGTCCCCCAAGACTGCCCCCCACTTCAGATTCCAATTGAAAGTTCCAGGCTGTCCTCTGTACTTCCAATAGCCTGGCTATAAAGTGGGATTCTCAGGATCTCCTCCTCGAGTTCAGGAATATTTTAGAAACACTCATAGGACTCAGAGAAACACTTACTTATATTTACCATTTTACTGTATAATAAAGGATATAATAAAGGACATATAAAATCAAATAAATAGGTACATAGTTGAGGACTAAAAGCGTGTTGAGCATCTGTCCCCATGTAGTTGGGGTATATCACTGTGCCAGCATTAAATGCGTTCACCAGCCTGGAAACTCTCTGAATGTTGTGGCTCAGAGATTATTATGGAGATGTGATTGAGACTAACTCAATCCCTAGGTCCTTTCCCCTCCCTGGGGAAGATGAGTCGTGGAGAAATTTCCAAACTTCTAATCATGGCATGATCTTTCCTGTGACCAGTCCCTATCCTGATACTATCCAGGAGCCCACCATGAATCAGCTAATAGAAGAAAAGATGCTCCTATCATTCAGGAAATTCTAAGGGATTTAGGAACTCTATGTCTGGAGCCAGGGGTCAAAGACCAAATATTAGAACAAAAGATGCTTCTATCACCTTTTTTTTTTTTGCTTAGAAAATTGTTAAAGTTTTAGGGAGTATTGCCAAATGTCAGAGAGGATGACCAAAATACATGATTTTCATTATATCACAATATCACAGACTTAACAAGGGGAAACAATATCCCAAAGGATACACAGTAGAAGAATAATCCAGACATTGTACTATGGTTTCTCTTAAATCAAATGTTGTTCCTAAACATTATGATATATTGCTCCACCAATGTTTTTATTAGACCCAATAAATATAAACACATTGGATTCAGTTTGTAAATGGTAAGTAAAAGTAATATAGTAAAAATTCAATTTGAGACTGAATTTCCACACATTCTTCTGCAGAGTTCAATAAAGCTAAAGCTGTTCAATGAAATGGTTTCATTGGCCTTAGAAGAAGTCTACTTGATAGTCCATTTGGGACTATGATTGGGAATGAACACAACATGTATGTGGGAAGTTTTGACACAATTCTCCACTGACAAGTTGAGTAAAAACATGAAGAAGGTACTAAGAGAAGTCTATTGTATTTTGGCAGAAAAGATACTGAAACTTTCCTAATGGAAAGACATCTATCTAGTCATATCGAGCTTGATTCATAAGGACTATTGTAGTTATCTGAGGGAGGAGTGATTCTGAGTAGAACTTGGATTATTACTTGAATTTGCACTGGATAGAACAGTATTATAACATAACATATAGGCAAAATCATGGTGAATGTACCAGGCTGGGGCAGCTATGCCAGATGGAGCCACATAGAATAGTTGTGACACATGGAGGGATGGCAAGAATACTGTGGAAATGAGTTTGTTGTAGAGGACTAATGAGACATGTCAGATTTAGAGACATTCATTTTTATTGGAGAGTGTGGGATGCAGGTATTTTGCTAGAAATTCTGTATGAAGAGTTAAAGACAAGAACCAAGGTGGGGGGAAGGGTTGTAGCAACTTATTGTGAGCTTTTAAATATATTTCCATTTTTATCCACATAAAATATCTTTTTAAGTCTATGATATACTTATAATCTTACTAATATCTCAAAAATATGAAAATAAGTGGTGCTTATAGAAGAATAAAATGGTACCTTTAATTCAATTTTTATCACAGAACAAGTGACTTTACATTTAAGTTATTCACAAAGGTGTACATTTGTATTTTTTCTTAGGGGGTATAATGCTAAAATGACATGAATGTGGTAGAGAATGGGAATGTAGTATAAGTCATGAAATTATTCAAGTCTTTTTCTTGTCCTAAAGGGGGAATAAAAATACAGTGGTCAAAATTTCATTTTATTATTATCTTTTTGTAGTTTGAAATGAAAGCATAATTCTCTTTAGGAACTATTCTATCATTGAAAAAATTTTAATCTTTACTAAATTCACTTGTAAACAAACTCTTATATAAATATTATGGACATATATTCATGAGGGGAAACAACTGAAATGAAGTCTTTGGACAATAGAATAGGATTATGACAGTGAATAAAAGGAAACAAATGAGTTAAGTGGACTTTTCACACTGGTAATCTGCTTTGAAATATTTTCCAGACCATGGCTTAGGAAGGTTGAACTCAAGCAGTGATCTATGGTCTTGCTGAGTTGAGAAGGCAGAGATAACATGCAGTCTTGCTGAAGTGGTTAGAATATGTTCTGTGGGCCATATGACAGAAGAGGAAGCACCACTAGGAGGCATCTCCAGGAGTTTGCTTGGAGGGTTTGGGGGTCCTTGGCAATGACTTAGCTGCCATGCCAAGCAAAAGCAAATTACTTCAGGCCTGGCAGAGAGAATACTTGATGTAGGGATAAGAGGTTATCAAAAATATTGAGATTTTTCTGTGCTGGGATATTTTGAAGTTCCTCTCAATCCAGAACAGAGATGATAAGCCCTTTAAGGCTTCCAGCTGGGAATCCAAAAAGGTCAGATATTTGAAATAAAGAGCAAATTCTAGAGTGAGAACCAAATCCTAGCACTAAAGAGACAATAGTAATAAAGTAGCTGTAACAAAGCATTAAACTGAGTCTGAGAGAAGCAAGGTGATCCTCAGTTATTTTAAATGCCTGCCATTATAAAAGTCAATATCCTTTAAAGAAAGAAAATATAATCCAGACTCTCAAATGTTTCACTCAGAATGTCAAACAGATAGTAAAATTGTACAAGATATACAAAGAATAAGGAAAATGTGATTCGTGAGCACCAAGTAATATAAGTAATATATCACGAAGTCATTGTTCTTTGTTCATCTTTTATATAAATAGAGCCGATTTTAAGAGCACTGATAGGCAGCCTCAAAAAGTAATCTGTATCAAAATATGTGTCATGAAGAAGGGTGATATCAGCAAATCTCAATTTCTGTATCCTAAAATAAAAGAACTCAACTAGATTGCCTCTAAGATTGTTTTTAGTATTACTGTCTTTTGATTTTTGAGTCTGTGGAACAAATGACCAGTAGATTTAGCCAGCCTAGTGGACTCAGTGCCATTAATGATTCAGGACTAGCAAATAAGATGTAAGGTATGTAAACAATAGTAAGAGGAAAGTATTAGGAGGCTTATGTAAGAGTTGGCTCAGGTAAAAAGAAATGAATGTATTTATCTGTGGGGATTTGAAAGTATTTGATACTTCTTCAATACAACCAAGTCCATTTATTTTCAAATAGCAATACCCTTAGGCTTATGGCCTTATAAATAGAATACCTATTTTAAACACATATTCTTTAAGGTCAGAAAAACTTAGTAACACATGGAGACAATCAACTAACAATTAAAAGGGAAGTTTATATATTTTTTAAAGTTTTCAAATCTTCCAAAAGATTTTATCCTTAAAACTCTTAGTTTAAACAAAACAAAACAAAACAAAACAAGCCAACACTTCATCTTATTCAATCCCCACAACTGGATTGCTGACTTATTTTGTCCACAAAATCCTTCCAACCAGTTAGAACATCCAAAAGCAGGAACACACATGGAGTTCTGAGTGGCGGGCCTGTCTTCCATACACAGACTGTCTTCTATCTCCCCTTCTTCTGATGGATGTTCCATAACTGTAATGGCAATCACTCAGTTGGTGGCTGAACAGGACTCTGTTCTGTGGTTCACAATGTTAGTCAGTTGCATAGAGAATGAGAGATGCTGAAATCATACTTCAACTCTGTCTCTTCATTGTCTTCAGATCTAGCTTCTTGTAATAAGTTAATCTTCCTCTTACCTTTTAGTACTCTTGCTTTCAAAAAGATTCCATTTTTGCGATGCTCTCAGCATGTATCAAAGGATTTTATGACTGTCAAAGAAATGTTAGTAAATTTTATTTCGATGGTTCTGTTTAACTTCACATCAACGTTACAATTAAAATCAAAAGGAGATTTTAAAAGATGCTTTCTTACAAAAATAAATGTGTGCTTCTCTCATAAGCACATTCTACAGAAAATATATAGCAAACAAATAAAATATCAAAATAAGTTTAATAGTTATCTTCTTCCTTTAACATGTACAGTGAAACATTGGATTGCAAGTAACTTATTCTTCGTGTGTTCTGCAAGATGAGTAAACGTTTCTAATAAATTTTAACTTGATAAACAAGCAATGTCTTGCAATACAAGGTGTACATGATGCCAAACTTCACATGATCACAACTGAGCCAATGGTTCTTCTTGCTCTCTCTCTCTCTCTCTCTTTCTCTCTCTCTCTTAGGGATTGTGGGTGATAAACTCCCATGTTTGGATGCTTGGTTTCAGGCAATGGTGTTTGGCAAAAGTCAGTGATTTTTCATAACATTGGAAGGTGCCCGCAACTGGCACTGGTGTATTTTTTGTCACTTTATAACACCTATGGACAGTCTTTTGCTTTTCCATGCAAGCTCAGGAGTGCTTTGCTTCATTCTGGGTCAGGCTGCCTGCAGAATTAGACCCTTTCCTCTGCTGCCTTATTGCCAGTTACATTAAATACAGTATATGACAAGAGTTTTATTAATACTGTACTGTAGTCAGTTACAATACAGTACAGTATTGTACTGTAACCGTAAGTGATAGTGAAAGTCGTCCTACACAATAACCTTCCTCTCTCATGTCCCTCACACCAGTCTTGAAGGTTTTCAAAGGTAAATGCAGGTTAATTTGTTTATTTTTCTTTCTATTTTCTATTTTCTTTGTATTTTGTATTATAATCATTTTTTGCATATTTTTGGGATGTGGAACGAATCATCTGAGTTTCCATTATTTCTTCTGGGGAAGTTCACTTTGATATACAAGTGCTTGGATTGCAAGCATGTTTCTGGAACAAATTATACTTGCAAACCAAGGTTTTGCTGTGCTTAAAATGTATGCTTTATCACAACTCTTTTAAAATGAGCCTAGAACAGTATTAGCATCCTTCATTAGTAAATATGCCATCCAATTTCACTAATATTTTTCAACTTAAACTTGTCACAAAATATATATCGAGTACTCACTGACAACTCCAAATGTTAACCATTTTTGCAAATGAGAGCAGCATTTTTTTTTGCTAAGTTTCTTTCCCAAACTTACATACCTAAGACATACTACATGAGCACTTCTAAGACAACAAATATTCAAGCTCCCTGGTTGGCAGACCAGCTATATGGAAGTGAAAGACATTTTTGGTGCAAGAGAGAACAGAAGCAGATTTGTGATCTTAATTCACAGTCATGATGGTGTGATCTTGAAATTAATATTCAGTGATCACTTACTATAGTCCTTCTGATGATTTGTAGAAATTGATATTCGGTGATCGCTTACTGTAGTCCTTCTGATGATTTGTAAGGTACAAATTATCTTCATTACATCTTTTCCTACTAGTATTTTCTATTCCCTGCAATGTACTCTGATACAGGTAGGAATCCTGATGATTCTAACATATGTAGACTAATGACAGATTGCAAAGTATTTAATTTTTTGAGTGGTTTAGAAGTATGGAAGATCTACTGGTAAGTATTTGGGAATTTTATACCTCATTTCTTAACTCTTTGACTACCAATCATTTTCATCATTACCAACTCATTTACTCAGGAAATGATAACTAGGAAGGTACTTTTACCCTATATTTTCAAATATCACTCTGTGTACACAGATGAGAAAAGTCTTTACTTATTGATACTTATGAGATAATCAGAATGACTACTTAATGTTAAGACTGCTTTTTTTGCCTTGGAAAGGTAAGGAGAGCAAAACATTTGTCACAATAGTAATAATCTGGCATTATTCAGTGAGATCATTAACTGGCAATAGAGAAAAATGGATATTTTTGAGTATTGCAGAGCAAGTGTTTAGATTTCTAAAAATGGTACATTATATCCAGACCCTTTCTTGAAATGTCACCAATGATCACCCATTGCTTTAAATTTGTTTTCCCATTGATATGAACTTGTTACCCTCACCCAGCTGTACTGACAGATGGTTGGTAACTTCCTTACCATTATACCTTGAGTTACTGCCAAGTATAACTCCAAGGGATTTGGGTTATTCATAAATACCACTGTGATGTACTAACATTAATGTAGCATTAGCAAGGTTTTGAGTCCTTAGTGCATAGTATATTGAGCTTAATATCCTTATCAATGTACTTGGAAAATATAGTTTAGATTATATAGCTATTATGTCAGCAGGCAACTGACTAAATTGTAATCAGAAAGCAATAAACAGGGGTCGGACTGGAGGCAGGGGATATAACAACTGGTGTCCTACAGGATTCATCTTTAACTCGGGGTTTTATGCTTCATCACTGTCCAAAATGATGGAATGGAAAGTATAAAAATTCTGTTTGTAGATCGTACCACATTAGTGAGGCCAGTTTTCACCTTGGATGAGATGATTAGAATTCGGTGTCCTTTACAAATAGAAGAAACCAGATATAAGTAACAGGGTAAAGGCCAGTATAACACTTGTGGAGAAGGAGCAATGTACTAAATCCAAGAAGGACAGTTGTTTGTTCCAAGATATTACAGAAGAAAAGAGTCGTGAGATCAGTGAAGAGTCTATTGAGGTTATTAAAAACACAAAAACCTGAATAAACTTGACAATGTGATTCAAAGTAAAATAAGGCTTATTTAGAGTCTATTCTCTATCGGGGTCTTCTCTTGACCAGAAAATATATTAAAATAATAATAATAATAATAATTATTATTATTATTATTATTATCATTCAGTGCTTATTTATTTTGAGGGAAAGGAGAGCAAGCAAGAGAGAGAAAGAGCATGAGCGAGGAAGGGGCAGAGGGGCAAGTAAAGAGAGAATCCCAGGCAACCTCCGCATTATCAGTGCGGAGCCTGACACAAGGCTCGATATTATGAACTTTGAGATCATGACCTGAGCCGAAATCAAGAGTCAGAGAGAGCCGACTGAGCCACCCAGCTGCCCCGAAATGATATTGTTTTTAAGGACTAAGATATATGTTTAAACAAAGAACAAATGAAGAGGACACACTAAATACATGTGGCTGCTCCCTCACAGCTTCCGTTTTAAAGACCTAAAAATGCAGAATGGACTAAAAAAAAATCTCTCCCTGCTTGATTAAAAACTATGGTGATCCCATGAAAGATGGCAGTCAGAGGAGATTATATTTAAGAAGAAATCAGAGACTAAAATGTGCACAAACATGGATGGAAGATTTTTAAAAAGGCATTAATCCCAGGGTCACAGAGCTGGGTGATAGATACCAATTGCTAACAGGAGACTCTGTAAGAATTTGTTGAGATATTACCTTTTTACTTATCATTTTACTTATTTGTACACATCATGTCTGTTCCACTCGGACAGATGCAGAACAAAGAGACTTTTCTCTTCTCCAGGTATGGCCATGAACGTGGCAGTTGAATCACAGAGAAAATAACCAAATGGCTATATCCTAGGAGGGAGAGTAGCTGAGCAACAGAAAACTAGGCAATTGAGCAGCGAGGATGATGGTTTTCCAAGAGGAGGAAAGATGTGTTCAAAGATCTGAGTTTCAGCAGATTAAACAGAGCCTCACACCAAACGTGTTCAGCCTTCTTCCACTAACACTGGAGTCAAAATTCAATATATCCTGGACTAGTTCAAATGTCAGCATGTAAGAGGCACTGTCCTTGACCACCCAAGCTAAGAAAAATACCCTCTCCATAACTGTCCTATGTATTACATAATTTTACTTTTATCTTAGCCCTTGTTGGTAGCTGAAATTGTCCAGTTTATGTGTTTGCGTGAGATATGCACACATTTGTTTTCAAAACATTTGAGAAGTTGTAAACTGGTACTTAGAAGGACTGTTACAATGTTAAATGAGTACAAAGGACAACATGTTAAAAATTAATGTGCTAAATATCCAAATTTAGAGGTTAAAAAATTATAAAAACCCAAAGAGAAAAGAGAAAAACTGAAGTAGGGAACTGTTGACTCAAATTCCTTCCTACTGAAATTCATCGCATATCCTCCTCTTTCTCTGTAACAACTCTGCCTTTGTCCTAGTGCACGAGGTGTGTTTTCTATTGTCAACAACACCTATAAATACACTGTGACTAGCTGCTCTAGACCAGGATATCCTTGAGTTGATCAGTGAGCGAAAAGAAATTTTAAAAGGAGAGACGCTTCATAAGGAAGTAAGCACATTTGTTGGCAAAAATAGAGCATTTAATGAATGTTTTCCCCTAAGTTTCCTTAGGCTAACAGTTGTATTGGAGTCATTATAGTGAGTAAGGCTAATATGGAAGCAGTTTGCTTCAGACTGAAAAACAGGGATCCCAGCTTAATAAAAAACATGTATCATAAAGTTACTTTTAGATGAGGATACATTTATAGTAGAACTACATCTAGTCCTACTATATTGTCTTATTTACTGTCTATCTGGGGAAAAAAAAATCAGGCCTTAAAATATGATTAGCTCTACTAGTAAAACATTTTCCTGATGTCAATACAAGCCTGGCCAGATATCTATGTTTGGAAATTAAAGTTATATGATATGCAAGCAGTTATCTTGCAGATGTAATAATTTTGTGTATGTGTGCATATGTAATGGTTTTTAAACAGTCATGTTTAAGTCATTTCTTTATGTGCTTTTGTGCTTTTGCATTTTCAAATACATGAATATTTTAATCAACAAAACAATTAAAGACATATATATATATTTTAATTCTTGACTTTATGGAGATAACAGAGAATAATGATGTAGAAATACAGAAACATGGATAGAAAAGTACTGTAAATGAAACACAATGTCTGAATGAAAACAAACTCATTTAAATAAAAAAAACAAAGAAAGCAATAGGTAGATAATAAAGATAATTATTAGGAGACTGAAATCACACAGTGAGTATTATAAGCTATACTATGAGTTATTAAGTATTTATAAGAAATTAGATACTCTTAGGAAGTAAAAAGAGAACAATGAGAATACTCTAGAACAGTGGGAGTGAACCCACAGAAAGAACATTCTTGAAAGTGGGTCCTCCACAAGGCTAGAATTCGGACTTTGTTGGAGAGGGTGTGACTGAAGCCTTATCTGAATGGTAGAGAAGTTTGACAGTTTTCCCTACTGGCTATGGACTTATGCCTATAGTCAGGGTGCCACGGCTGGGCCTTCCAACTGGGTATCAGTGAAACCCATCAGGAAGCTGGAAGTGAAGGGAAGCTTTTGAAGCTGTTGGAAATCCACCAGTATAAGACAACAAGTAGGATGGGACCTGTAGGGGTAGTGCTACTGAATTCACTGGAAATCAAGTCAGGACACCTATAGAACTTGCAGGGAAGCCACCCATGTGGGTACTGCTAAATATGAGATCCACTAGGTGTCCTGCATACCAACCATGCATCCTCTAGAAGCTAGAAGAAAGAAAAGCACAGAGAATCTGTGGGAGGGTTCCCTTTAGTCTGAAGTGTCCCTCTTGTATCCACTGCTTATAGGACTTAACACTGAGCCAGTTGGAAAAACAGAGAGGTAGTCCAGTGTCATAACCAGGGCAACGAAGAGTAGATTGGTGGCTGAGAGGAAATAAATGGCTAACTGTCATGAGTCAGGACAAAAATCAGTGGAACTGAGGGAAAAAAAATACAATATAGAGGATATACAGAATCAAAGTTTGCTTATCTGAAAGAGTTAATAAAATAATAAATTCCTAACAAGAGTGATTATGACAAATGAGAAAAGGTAAAAATAAATACAAATGAAAACATTTACAAAAAGTGAAATGATAAAAGAATTCCATGGAAAATTTTATACCACTACACATGAAAGTGTAGACGAAATATTCAATGTCTGGACTAATAAAACGTTAAATTGACTCAAGAAGAAAGAAATTAAAGAAATTGAAGCAATAGTTAAGAGATTCTAATAAATAAATACTAGATACTGATAGATAGACACATTCTACCAAAATTTCAAGGAATGGCTGATTCTATTGTTATATCAACTCTTCTAGGCAACTGATGAAGAGGGTGAGTAATTATCAAATGCATTTAATGAAGTAATTTTAAATACATAGAAGAAATAGAACTTAGTAAAACTTTGTCCAATTTTGTTGAAGGAAAAGTTGAACTCTCCCTCAGTCATAATAATCCATGCAAACTCCATGATCCTTAAAAATATTAATAACCTGGGCGCCTGGATGGCTCGGTGGTAAAGCGTCTGACTTCAGCTCAGGTCATGATCTCAAGGTCCGTGAGTTCGAGTCCCGCATCAGGCTCTGTGCTGACAGCTCAGAACCTGGAGCCCATTTCAGATTCTCTGTCTCCTTCTCTCTCTGCCCCTCCCCTGTTCACGCTCTCTCTCTCTGTCTCAAAAATAAATAAACGTTAAAAAATTTTTTAAAATATTAATAACCAGAATCTAGCAATATTTTCAAAATAACATTTTAAATATTTTTAAATGTTGAAAATAAAATGACTAAATTAAGGATATAAAAGAAATTCACGAGTGCTATAACATTAGAAATTTATACATACCACTCAACACATTAGCAGGTTAGAGAAAATACCTGATCATTACATAGACACAGTGAATTAGGTTGTTAAAATTCAACACACTTCATGAAATAAAGTAAACCTTTAGCACCTGTGATAAATAATATCGACTAAATGCTAATAGCAAATATTGTTATGAATGGAGAATCTACAGAAGAATTCAGTTTCAAACAAAGAATATGACACCGGTAACATTGCTGGTGCTATTCTACATTGTACTCAAGTCCTAGCCAAAGGTATATGAGTACAAAAATAAATCAAAAGCACAGGATCATAGAGGGAGAAATAAAGCTATCAGTTTAAATTTATAAATTTATTAATTTTAAAATTTCCCATATTCATGGGAAAGAAGATTTAACGTTGCATATAGGTCAGTTCTCTCCAGATTGAGCAAAAGATTCAATACACTTTTAAAAAATTTGAGTAAGGTTGAGAGATCACTATTACAATATATTTTTTACTGTATTTCTTATGTTCTGCCTCTTATTTTTGTGAATTATTTATTCCATAATTAGAAGCCTGTATCTTCCATTCGCCTTCACCCAATTCAATTAAATTTTAATGATGATCAAACAAGGTTTTTTCTTATGAAACTTGGACAAATTTGTTTTCAAACTTATATGGAAAAGCAGTTTCAAAAACAGCCAAAAAACTTCTTATAAACAATTTGAGGAGTTTTAAATAAATTTATGATAAATGAGATTATGGCACTGAACCTGAGATGAACAAATTAGTCAATTGGATGAATAGAAAACACAAAATTAGGATATGATTACATGGGATTATTTGATTAATCCAAATTGGCAGGCAAAGTAAAGATTATTTACCAAATAACGCTAGGCAATTCTTCCCTACTATGTATATTTCCTACTATAATTCCCTATTATAGCCCATATATACAGAACTTAAATATGAAAAAACTAACTTTCAAAGTTTTAGAAGAAAATAGAGAACCCATGAAAATAGCTTTCAAACATTGTGGCAGGAAAGGATTTCCTACATGAGATAAAAAATGCTGGCCCTATGGGGCGCCTGGGTGGCGCAGTCGGTTGGGCGTCCGACTTCAGCCAGGTCACGATCTCGCTGTCCGTGAGTTCGAGCCCCGCGTCAGGCTCTGGGCTGATGGCTCAGAGCCTGGAGCCTGTTTCCGATTCTGTGTCTCCCTCTCTCTCTGCCCCTCCCCCGTTCATGCTCTGTCTCTCTCTGTCCCAAAAATAAAAAAAAAAAAAAAAAAAAAAAAAATGCTGGCCCTACCTCAGAGTATGGATAAATTTTGCTGCATTAAAATAAAAAGCTCTATTTAAACAGAAGATATTGGGAATAACAGTAAAAATAAAAGTGTAAATATGACTTGCAAATTAGACATGAAAGTTGCTACAATGGAGCTGACAAAGTTTTAGTATAAAATATAAAAGAACTCCTACAGATCATTAAGACAAAAATTAAAATGGGAAAAAATTCAGAAAGGTGTTTTACATTGGAAGAGATACATATGGCTAATACACTTTTTTAAATTTATTTTTATAAGGATAATTCTTTTTTTAATTTTTTAACGTTTACTTTTGGGAAAGAGAGACAGAGACAGAGAACTAGCGGGGGGGGTGGGGCAGACAGAGGGAGATACAGAACTCAAAGCAGGATCCAGGCTTTGAGCTGTCAGCACAGAGCCCAAAGTGGGGCTCGAAGTTATGGACCTTGGAATCATGACCTGAGTCGAAGTGGGACGCATAATAACTGAGTCACCCAAGTGCCTCCCTTTTTTTTTTTAATGTTTATTTATATTTGAGAGAGAGTGAGATAGAGTGAAAACAGGGAAGGGGAAGAGAGAGAGGGAGACACAGAATCTGAAGAAGGCTCCAGGCTCTGAGCTGTCAGCACAGAGCCCAATGTGGGCTCGAACCCACACACTGTGAGATCATGAGCTGAGCGGAAGTTGGATGCTTAACCAACTGAATCACCCAGGCACCCCTGAGCTCAGTCTTATAAATTAAACAAGACTGAATTGTCCATCCAGTTAATTTATCCAAAAAATACTTGCCCAGTGTTTTCCAAAACCACATCTGATATTGTCACTGGTAACGCTTTTGTCTTGCCTCCTTCAGTCCTTTTGTTGTTAAAGTAAATAGAAAAATATAAGAAGTCTGGTAGTTTTAAACACAAATGTAATCTTGTTTCATATATAATATACTATAATAACCATTGGCTCCCCACTTGGGGGTGGGGTTGTGTGGTAGTTAATTGCAGTGTCTGCTGATTTTCTACAACAGGTGACTTCAAGCTTCTAAGGTAATGTCACTGAATGCAGAATGGGTAGGAACTGTGCACAATAAGCTGTAGCTACGGCATTTATATATCGTGGGAGACTTTCCAGGTCAAACTTATATACAGTTTCTTAATTCCTTTTTAAAAGCACACACTATTTCATAGCATCAATGCAATAATCTATGTTGATGTACATTACAGGTGTCTGTTTGCCTTTTGCAATTTAGAATGTTAGATATTTTACTAATAGCCCCTTAATATAAAAGTAAAATATATGCCTTTTCTAAAAGGCAGCTATTTAGATTTTCATATAGCATCTTATGAGGATAATCTTTCTCTATCCCCTCCCTCAGGGATTGTTATCCTTGAGCCAAATTCTCATTCTCCTGCCCTGCTTTCAACCTTTACCTACACACCCATGCCTCTGGAAGGGCTTCTCTGCTTTTATGACTCTCCTTATTACCAGAAGTTACTTCTGAAGGTTTTCTTTCAGTTTTCCCATCCTGCCCCCAGACTTTAGTCGGCTTCAGCACTTGTGCCTCGGTCTGAGGATGAGGGATGTCCCTGCAAGCTGTCTCCAGTCCCAGCCACAGGCAGTTTCTGACTCATGCTTGTGGATGGACCCTGCATCTCCCTCCACTCTCCTCTTCCCCAGATTGTTGCCTCCAGCTCATTGAGAGCCCTTGAATGCCCGTGGGGTTTCTTTGTTTTTCTGTCCTTCGGCTACACTTTGGAGCAGACTGTAAGTTCTTTTTTCCTGCCCTCCACTGGCTGCAGGTGGTCACTGTCTTACATCAGGATGTTCTGGACAGCCCACAGGCGTTCATTCAGTTCTCCTGCCCAGATCTTACGACCGTAGGTGTTCACACACACAATATCCCATGGGAAAGAATCCATGGGTGGATATTGACTCTGTGTCTGGGCTCTGAGATATTACAGACCTTCATGCCAGCACACACACGCCTTTAAAAATTTGGAAATATGGGGCTTCCTGGTTGGCTCGGTCAGAAAAGCGTCTGACTTCTGCTCAGGTCATGATCTCAATGGTTTGTGGCTTCAAGCCCCATGTCGGGCTCTATGCAGAAAGCCCAGAGCCTGGAGCCTGCTTTGGATTCATTCTCTCTCTCTCTCTCTCTCTCTCTCTCTCTCTCTCTCTCTCTCTCTCGCTGTCCTCCCCCACTTATGCTCTGTCTGTCTCTCTCTTCCTCTCTCTCAAAAATAAACATCATTTTTTAAAATAAAAACTAAATGGGAAATGTGTTATTTTCTTGTCTCTGTCTACATCATCTTTCTCTTTCTCCTGCTGCTCTGCCTGGGGTTAAAGGACCTAAGGGCTCTTTTCTCCTAGGATAACTTCATTTGTTTGGAATGCATAGCTCTCCGATAGGCTTAAAAGCATGAATTTTGTGGTTAATATGAGTGTTCCCATCCTTATGTCAGAGTAAGAACTTTTTGACACTTTCTATATTCAATGTATGCACAGCCAAAGCCCTGGTCCATGACCCCAAGCACACAGAGTGACAAATTAATCTCATTACCTAGTTTTCTCTCATGATTTCCATTTCCCTGTAATATTATTTCAAATTATTCTACTACAAAGAACAACTAACATCTTAAACTAGCCTATGGCAACATAGAGTCAGCATAATACAGTGTAAAACATAAAGAAAAATTGTTATAGGTTATAATATTCATTTGTAACAACATTTCCAAAGTAAAACAGTTAAATAGTCATATACTCTACTTCCTATAGAAACTCAGTAAGTTAAAATTTTTTTTAATGTTTATTTTTGAGAGAGAGAGAGAAAGAGAGAGACAGACAGACAGACCTCAAGAGAGGAAGGGCCAGAGAGAGAGGGAGACACAGAATCCGAAGCAGGCTCCAGGCTCCGAGCAGTCAGCACAGAGCCCGATGCGGGGCTCAAACTCATGGGCCGTGAGCTCGTGACCTGAGCTGAAGTCAGTCGCCCAACCGACTGAGCCACCCAGGCGCTCATGGATGCATATTTGCAGTGTATTGTATTGAAATGATATGGATATATGATTCTTTCTTGCATCAGACTGTAAACCAATCAAGAAAAGGGCTATTGTTTTGTTCAACTCTTTATCCTCTTTGTCTATCATGAGAACCAGCACTGATGATTGGATGTGATTATAAAATAGCAAATACTGATACATGCATATGTCCCAAGGTCTAGATTTTTTCCCAGCTCACTGAAAATATCCTTTAAGTGTATTTTTTTTACATCACTATGTATATACATCTACCAATGTATACATGTATACATATATTTAAAGGATGTTTTCAATGAACTAGGAAACCTATTCAGAGGAACCAGACTGAGAAGGCCTTTACTGCTTGAAGAATCCATTTGTAAAATGAAAATGCATTCCATATATAAGCATATTGTGTTCCAACTTTTGTACATAAATATTTTTAGACATGGTTATGCACATAATAACATTTTAAAATAATTTAAAGTCTCTTTTCTTTTTATTTTGTCTTGTTTCCAGAAAGCTAACTGTATACCACGACCAATATCGTGACTTTAGAGAGTAACAAAGTTGTTGCTGCAGTTACTAGCTAGAAGTTTCAGGATTCTTTTGAGCTCTTAGCATCTCTAAAGTCTCTCCCTTTCTCTGTCTCTAACTGTCTATGCACATACATATTTTCCTTCCCAAGCCAAATTGCTTTCAAATGTATTAAAAGTCAGATTAAAGTAAGAGAAGGAAAATGCCTTTTTCTGAAAGAGAGATAATACCTTCGAGGACAAATAGGAAATTGGATTGACAGAAAAGAATAAATTAAGACAGTAACTTCAAAAGAGGTTTTGCTTTGTTTTTTTGTTTTTTGTTTTTTTCCGGCTGACCATTCTTCTTTTGCTCTAAAATATCTCACTGTAAATAGATGAGTTTATCATAATTTGTGATTGTATTACTACATGTCAAGGCTGTTGGACGCTTTGCATTACAAGAGAAGTCTGGGTCTGATTTCAGCTGTCCTGTTAAGTTTATTTCTGACACAGGGAGCATCTGTATATGTTTCTCCTCTTAAATATCAGAAGAGAATAGAAACATTCTAAATGACTCCATGAGTGAAAGAGGGCTTCCCATGAACTCTGGCACTAGAAAATGTTCCTGAACCTCAGGACAACAATATTTTAGAGGGGAAACAACTTCATATAGGAAGTGCAAAGCCTGTGTAAATTATAACCTCTTGACTAGACCATTCAAGTCTGAGCTACTAATGTGAATGTTTCCCATGTATGTACCCTTTCATTTTTTTTTTTTACTTATAAATTTGATTTCAGTGACCCAGACCCATTTTATTTCAGCCATAAATGGATTCAACATCAGAGCTTACTCCCAATCTGAGTTTTCTAATCTTTAAACTATTTTCAGACAGTCTCATTAAGTCTTTTTTGACTGTGACTGTAGCAAGTATTGTGCGAACTATCTCCATAACTTCATGTCACCTCAGCTCTTGATTCTGAGTGACACTAATACTCCTATTTTATAGTAACACTTATAAGCACGTCATTCACAAAAGGGAGGAGAGCTTTAAGCAGAAGTTCTGAAACTCATGAACAAACTTTTCCACTTTATGCTTGGGTATCTGTTTTCCCTAAACTATTGGAGATTAATTTGTATTACAAACAAAAACATAAACCTACCTATTATTTGAAATGCAGGGAGAATTTATTTTAGAAAATATTAAAGCATATATACGGGAGTAAGCTATTACAGAAATGCTCAAACTTAGATTTCATCCAAATTTTGAATAAAAATACCCTTGTCTTCAATAAATTCTAATTTTTTTACATTTTTTTTTTATTTCTGAGAGACAGAGAGAGACAGAGCACAAGTGGGGGAGGGACAGAGATAGAAGGAGACACAGAATCCAAAGCAGGCTCCAGGCTCTGAACTGTCAGCACAGAGATCCATGCGGAGCTCGAGCTCACGAACTGTGAGATCATGACCTGAGCCGAAGTCGGACATTTAACCGACTGAGCCACCCAGGCACCCCCTCAATAAATTCTATAAATAAAATGTTGCATTTTAAGTACCATCATATAAGTACAAGTATTTAGTATACTTTGGAGATTCTCGAGTGAGTCCCACATCTAGCTTTAAATTCCTCAGGTGGATTACTAGGTCACTTTTAAAAAAAATTTTTTTTTAAACGTTTTTATTTATTTTTGAGACAGAGAGAGACAGAGCATGAACGGGGGAGGGTCACAGAGAGAGGGAGACACAGAATCTGAAACAGGCTCCAGGTTCTGAGCTGTCAGCACAGAGCCCGACGCGGGGCTTGAACTCACGACTATGAGATCATGACCTGAGCCGAAGTCGGACACTCAACCGACAGAGCCACCCAGGCGCCCCACTAGGTCACTTTTCAAACCACCTTGTGAAACAGTACTGCTGATTTCCCACCTCAGTCTCTCAGCCCACTCCATCTCTACCATACATTTACCTTTTTCTCACTGTTTTAGGATCTTCCCTTGTTCCTTTATGGATGACACTGAATATGGTGCTGCTTATAAGGCCATGATGCCAATTCCTAATAACCTGATATTGTAATAAATTTATAGCATTTATTCTCATCTTACCGTCAAACATTTTTTTATAACAACTTGCTCAAATAATAGAAGGTGAAGATTATTGACCCAATATGCCCGGCTATTCCATAGACATGAAGCTGTTTTCATACCTCCAGGGGTCCGTACAGTAAAACTGTTCTTACATTTAACCGTGGAGAATGGAACAGAATAGATATATGCCGTATTATTTCAACACGCAAACCAATATCAGGGACATCTTTTTATAATTGGCCACAGACCATACAGTGTATCCTACTGAATTAAGATGTCTCTTTCTACAAATTAATAGAAGGCTGCAGGACACAGCACATATGCCACAGCTTATAATTGTGCAGAGACCCAGACAAGTGCTGCACACAGACAGGAAAAACGGAGATGTATACAAATGTTTTCAAATTAAGTAAAAATGCACATTGTTAACATTTGAAGATTTTGAAGCAAATGATGTTGGTTGATTTAGATAATACTTGTAACAGTTGGTACTTTATAGCCTTTCTTTCATAGTAAAGCTTTTTGGAAACATTGGAGAATGGCATTAAACTCTTATATAGCTTGGGGACTTAGATTTATTTATAATTAGTGAATAGAAACCTTATTTATAAGTGGATCAGGAAAGGGACACCTGGGGGGCTTAGGTGGTTAAGCATTGGACTCTTGATTTAGTCTCAGGTCATGATCTCATGGTTCCTGAGACTGAGCTCCACAGCATTGAGCCTGCTTGGGATTCTCTCTCTTTTCCTCCATCTGTACCTCCCCTGCTTGCATGTGCGTGCATTCTCTCTCTCTCTCTCTCTCTCTCTCTCTCTCTCTCTCTCTCTCTCTCAAAAACAAAACAAAAAAAACAAAAGCCTTTAAAACAACAAGTGAATGAGGAAATTATTTTGTCAAGTGATTCCAAGTAGTGAATTATAAATGTTACACAAAATAATTCAGTTTATTTTCACAGAATGAGCTTTGAACATTAAAAAAATCAATTTAACATGTTTATTTACAAGTAAATTTTGTTGGCATTTACCACCTTTTTTTGTGCCAATTAGATTCTTTCATATCAGATAGTTATATAAGAAAACCAGTAAATAAGGGGACATATCATATAAATCGTTGATGGATAGCTAAAAAATAATTTAAGAAAACTGTGTAAAAAGAACAAGCATGAATTTGGAGCCAGAATTCTGATTCCTGGAAAATATTTATGGAAAAGATTAAAAATGACATTTAAAGTTTCTAACATAGTGTTTAGCACAATGTGAACAAATAAATGATAAACATTTTAATATATTAGTAATAATATAACATGCTACACTCAGAAACATTTTTAAACTCAGTCTCTGTGAGTATGATTAATTGCCAGCAAATTAGTATTCTAAGTTACATAAATAATCTAAGTCTCAGAATCAAAATTGCTTTAACTCCCCACAGCCCCCCAAATTGAAAAGCATGAGTCATTATGCTTATTTCTTAATTACACAATTACATAATGGAGAAAGAGCAGATTTAATAAATTAAAAATAATAATTAAAAAAACCATTATGAAAAATAACCACGCAAGTATAACTCTAGTTGGACCTTTGTCTCTACTTATTGTAAAGAGGTGTTATTTTCTAATGTTTCTTGAAACCTGACTTTGTTCTTATACCACAGATTTCTGAACCTAATGTCAGACCAGACCTATTTAATTGGAATTTAATCAGCGGCCTTGGAACATGAATTCTTGGCTAGCTTCCAAAATAAATCTTTTTTTTTTCTTTTAGTTTGTTTATTCATTTTTGAGGGGGGGCATCTGAATGGGGCAGGGGTAGAGAGAGAGGGAGAGAGAATCCCAAGCATGTTCCATACTGTAAGTACAGAGACAGACACAGGGTTCAAACCCACAAACCATGAGATCATGACCTAAGCCAAAACCAAGAGTTGGATACTTAACCAACTGTGCCACCCAGGCATTCCCCAAGATAAATCTTAACTGAAATATGAAAAAAATTTGCTCGATTTTTCTGCCCACTGAGATATGTGTGTACATATATATACATATATGGTATATAATACATAGTATTTATTATATATATAATATGGTATAAATAAATATATATTTCTGGGATAAAGTTAAGTACATAAGTTACACATTATATATTTATAAAATTAAATATATCTATTTAAGTTAATCCCAATAAGAAATGGTAGAGATCAAACAAAGAGAAGAATCTTTCAGCTATACAAGTATACAGCAGTCAAGAAGTTACATCTGCATGAATGGTTATTTCAGAATACAAATATTGGCTATGCTCCTTCAACTTTCTTATATCCTCTCCCATCTTCTGAGACAGTTTTGCTTGGACGCTCCAATTCAATTATCCTTATAACCTATGAAAAAAAATCTGTTTTTGCAATCTCTGTTTCTGTTTCAACTTTATTCTTACTGTAATTTTTTTTCTTCTCCTCTGTCATGGCCTGAGATATGGAAACCAGCCACTTTTCTTTGACTCTCTGAAAGGGTTCCCACAAGACATTTGTGCATGTGATATGCTTCCCTCACTACATGGGTTTTTTATGACCTAAACCCAAAATGATACATACTACATTAGGAATAGCATATATATCTCTCTGTTCTTGGAATTCTTTTACTTACATTTCCACTGGATCTAATCACAAGCTTCAACTCTAAACTTGTTGTTTTGTGTCTTTACTTACATAAGACTTTGCTCATTCTCCTCGCTAACCTCAGGCTCCCCGAAGATTCAGATTTTTATATTACCATTTTTATTATTGTGCAGAACAAACGAATCCCATTTTGACTTCACTTCCTGGGTTTTTTCTATCTTTACATTATTTAATCCTGTTTTAATTTTCACAGCTATGCAAAACAACCAAACACACGTAAAATAAGGCCATAACTCAGATCTCTATCCTATAAAAAAAGGAATTCACAGTGACTGGAAATGTCTTAAAATTTTCAGTTATCCTTTCTCCCTCTCTAGTCCTACTAGAAGAAGCACCTTGAAAATATAGTTTTCCACTTGAATATTTATGCCACCCTTCAGCAAAGGGGAACTAGTTACAGCCCAAGCTGTTTTTTTTTTCCTAAAACATGTGCACACACACACACACACACACACACACACTCCTGCAGTCAAACTGAGGAAATGTGGGTTTGTGTATTAGATTGGATGAAACATTTGAATGATGTGCAGGCTATTTGAAATTACACGATTATTTTTATTTTATGAATTTCAAATTCCTCATCCTATAGATGTAATAACACTTGCCTATAATAAGTACTTAGATTCCCTGGAATACAGCAAGCAGTCACACAATGTAATTACTCTATTACAGAATTTTAGAATTAAAAGGGACCTTAAATCGCACCAGATTTAAACCCTCCAATCATCATTTCTATATCTATTTATATATTTACATCATCTATATCTATATCTTATCTATATCTATATCATATGTATATGTATATACATACATACATACAAAACAAGAGAGATGTATCCATTTAATCAAAAAACACTTATGAAAGGGATGAAGGGAAAGAGCATTCCAGGCATTGAGAACAGGAAGCAGAAAAACCCTGAGTGAGGACAGCACAGTGCATTCAGAAAACACATGCAGTTGAGGTGGCTATACTATGATGTGACACTACATCAAATGTCACTTCCATGGCAAGTGCACAGCTAAGATGAACACAACCTAACAATCACTCACATTATCTGAGTTAATTTAACCCCTTCATTTGTTTATTTTCTTCTTTGAAACTAAAATAGGCTGTCTCTAGTGAGGGAGTTGAGTGTTTGAAGATTTGAAGAGTAAGGGGTAATGGCAGTGTAATAGGGAGACGTTTCAGGAAAAGGCAGCCTTTTGTGAATTCTGTATAGCTGAAGGAATAAGTAAGAGAGGAACAGTTAGATATAGCCAAAGGCAAAATATTTTGCTTTCCTAGGGTTTTTACCTATGTTTCATACTGAGGGTTTGATTTTGATTCAAAATGTTACTATAGTACAGTAAATTGATTCTTATTCTGTTCACCAAAATCTCAGTTGATTGAAACCATTCTTTAATTTTTCTAGATGTCTTATTCTTCTGGAATCAGTGAGAATTTTTAAGCACCTGTTGTGCACCTGACACTTGAGGCACTTACATTTAACAGCAGACATTCAAGAAACAACTTAAAATCAATACAAAGAACTAAAAAACAATACAAGGTAACATGAAGTCAGGTGGTAGATTGATTGGTACAGCTTCAAGATCTATAAGCATCCAGAAAAAGAAGATCACAATGACTGATGATTCCAGGAACTACTCATAGAGAGAAAGAAATAATGGTCCTCATAAAGGAACTGTAGGATTTAGTCTGATGTGAGGGAGAGGGAGGGCTTTTTGGTAGAAAGGTATTATAAAGTCAGTACAGAGAAAGAAACATGAACAACATATGTTATTTGTGCAGGAATTGTATTTAAATTTGTTTTTTTGTTCAATTTTTCTCTGATCCTCATTTCTTAGTCAAATTAACACTTTTCTTTGTTACTTATTCTTTCCCTTTCTCCCTTTTTGGGTTTTGATTTAAACTATCTGTAAAATATCTCGTTTTGTAGGAAAAGCCCATTATAAGTAAACAAATAAATGTGCAAATTATTTAAAACTAAAGGGCATAGAGTTACTCCTACACACACACACACACACACACACACACACACACACACACACGGTCTATCTGAAAATATACAGAAGGAAAATTGCATGATAATTAATGAATCTAAGACAGATTCTTTTTTCATTTTAAGGAGGATCCTTTGTTAATATAGACGATAAATGGATCTTGATACAGATATAATGAAGAAGAGAGAAGGTGGGAGTATATACAGATCTAAAGATGAAGATTAATCAATGTAGAATTTCTATTGATTTGAATATTTTCCATATTTTTAAGATAAAATTTATTTAGAAAATGGGACACTAGTCAATGCAGAATGATGCTCCCTGAAAGAAGAGAAGGTGAGTCCTAAAATACCCCCACTTTCTGCGTGGAGGTACTTTTGGACTAAGGCAAAGGAGGAGGAAACCGGCATACTATGAGGATACCCAGGATTACAGAGACAAATACCAGACTTTGAGGAGGTCTAGCTGATTAAACATGTAGGGCATATTACTAAGAGAGAGGGTCGTTTGCCCACCAAAATTTTGTCTCTGCACTGTTGGGGATTGCTATGTTTTGTTCCTTTACTTAAGTGCAGTGAATGAGAGATAATGTAATTCCTCCACCTAAAAATTAGCAAATGAATTTTAATGATAAAGCCTTAATTAAAAATGGAAGAAGTTATGCTTTTCATAAGTAATATAAATTATTATTTCTCTTATGGTAGTCATTTTCTAAAATTAGAGATTCGATTATTTGGCAGAAAACAGTACATGTTATACCAGTGTTTCAAGTTCTTACACATTATTGTTTTATCGAATTGAACAAAGTCTATCTTACCAAAATCAACATGATATAAGTCCATTTTTCTCCTTAACTCTCAACTTTTATTCAACATTTATTGCTTGTACTTCATTGCTTGTTGTACTCTACTTCTTCTTTGATCTGTCAAAACAAGCACAGAAAGTACCTTTTACATAAAATACCAAAGACGTGGAACAATAGGTTAACAATAAATATACAGATGTACTCTTGAATAATAGTGTAGTACCAAAAATATCTTGAGTATAGGCTATGATTTTCTTATGTACTTTCTAAGGAACAATGTTACTCCTGTTTTTCATTCCATACATACTTATTTTGATCACAACACAACATAAAGTATAACTGATATTGGCTAAAATTATGAAAAGTATTTTTTCATGAATAAAAAAACAACATATAAGACTATTTCTACTCTCATTACAAAGTAAAATGAATTGAAGTAAGAAAAATTACACTTTCTAGAAAGAATTAATGAGGAACAAAATCAAATAGTAAATGAGTGAATATGATCTAAAGAAAATATTGTATGATAAATTTATGCTTGCTGTAAAATTAAAAAATAAAGCAATGTTGTATGAAACTGATACAAAAATAAATACTCCATTGACTTGGAAATATTAGCTCTCATATAGTTCTACAGCAAATTTTAGACATTTGAGCTTTTTTTCTTTTTTTTTTAAAGCCATACTAGAAGACATTTTAATATTTTCCCTCATATTTTTCATTTTTATTTTATGGACAATTTTTATTTACTTATTATGAAATTGAGCAAAAGGCTGAAATACATGGTAATACTGTTATTTATTTATAGCCAAATCTGTTGTGAGACAGATTTTTCTCTTTGCAATTATGTTAACATTTAAATTTCCCAATAAGTCTATGGTTCACTGTGCATAATAGCATGTTTTCAATTTTTAAACAAATATTTATTTGCATTACTGTGAGCTAGGATATCTAATCCTTAAAAATATAAACCTACATCCACCTTAAGCTTCTGTCGCATTTTTCTGTTCTGTTTGATTTCAACTCAAACCTTTCAAATTGCCAAACTTCAAAACTTGAACTTTGAATTCACTCTTGGTCATTTCCTTTGGGACCAAAACCAATTAGGGTCTTGCCTGCTGGCACTCCATTAAAATAGTTGTTGAAAAGGTCAAGGGTGATCTCCGCTGTTGCTGAACTGAATATCCAATTCCTATCATCCATCTTACTTGACCTATTATCATCTGGCAAAGAATCTTCTCCAAACTCTTGCCTTTTATTCCTTCCCACTCTCCTTTGTTGACTTCTTTGTTCTTAAAGTTCTAAATGTTGGAATATCCAACAACTCAGTATTTTTATCAATTTTCTTCACAGTTACACTCATTCCACAGGTGGTTTTATTCACTGACAACTGTAAATATCAACTATACCCTAATGACTCACAAATAGTTATATTGGCCTACTTTCACCTCTGAACTCTATACTCTTATGACCAACTTTGCCAATTTGACATCTCTCCTTATCTGTCATGAGTATCTCCAATTTATATGCAAAAAAAACAAACTCCTAATTTCTCACAAACTCCTCATTTCCCTCCCCACCTGAATGTGTTTCCTAGGACTGCCATAAGAAATTACCACAGACTTGGTGGCTGAAAACAATAGAAATTGATTTTCTCACAGTTCTGGAGGAAAGAAGTCTAAAATCAAAGTGTTGCCAGGGTTTCCTTTCTTTTCTTTTTTTTTTTTTGTTTTGTTTTGTTTTGTTTTGTTTTGTTCTTTTTTTTCCCCTAGAGACTCTGAAGGTGAATCCCCTCCTTGCATATTTCTCCTAACTTCAGTTGGTCACCAGCAATCTTTGCTATCCCTTGGTTTCTAGATACATCACTCCAATCTCTGCCTCCATCTTTACATTTCCTGCTTCTCTGTGTGTCTCTGTAGTTTATATCTTACAAGGACACTGTCATTAGGTTCAGGGCTCATCTAACTGAGATTATCTCGTTCAACATTTATCTTAAGAATCTGCAAAGACCTTGGGGCACCTGGGTGGCTCAGTTAGTTAAGCATCCGACTCTTGGTCTTGGCTCAGGTCGTGATCATGACAGTTCATGATTTCCAGCCCCACCTCCAGCTCTGCACTGACAGCGCAGAGCCTTCTTGGAATCCTCTCCCCCTCTCTCTCTGCCCCTCCACATCCCCACACCCAAATAAATAAATAAACTAAAAAAAATCTGCAAAGCCCCTATTTCCAAATAAGGTCACATTTTGAGATTGCAGGTGGACGTGAATATGAGGGAAGGAGTATTCAAACTATCTACCCTCTTTTACCCATTTCATTAAATTAGAATTTTATCCTTTAGGTTGCAAAGGACAAAATCCTCAGAGTGAACATTCACCCTTCTTGTTCTCTTATGTACACATTTGATCCCTCAGATCACTTATGTTTTTTACTTTCAAATTACCTCCAGAATCTGACCACTGCTTACCATTGCCATCACTTAACTGTGGTCCAAACCACCATCATTTCAAACCTGAATTATTGCAACAGCCTGGTAACTAAATTCCTCGTCCATCTTGCCTCTGTAATCTGTGTTGAACACAGTCATAGAAAAACGAATGTCTTTAAAATGGCCTATAGGACATTTCTTCCCTTTCCTTGCCCACATTAATGCAGGCCCAGTGCTCTCCACACAGTTCCTTGAACACAGAAAGCATTCTTCTCTCTCAGGTATTTTGCACTTGCTGCTTCACTATTTGGAAAAAAAAAATTCTCCGTATGTTCTACATTGCTCACTCTTCAAATTTGACATGTTTCTGTTCAAATAGTATCTTCTCAAATAGATCATCCCTGACCACCTTAAGTAAATATGTTTTCTTCAACTGTCTCTTTATTCTTCTTTCTTCACAGATTTTATAACAGCCTAACCTTAAATACTTACTTGTTTAGGTGTTTACTGTCTTTTTTATCAGTAACGTGTAAGAATCTTGATGTTAAGGACTTTGTTTTATTCCTAGATCCATAGCTATTACATGGCTGGTACTCAAATGATCTTTGTTGGATTAATGAATGAATGGATAAATCCGTCTCAAATTCTTTACAATACACAATCCAACTCCACTTCCCCCTCGCTTATGCCTGTCAGAAATCCAGGAAGATTCTCGCTGGCAGAAGCTTCTCTACCGTGCTCACATCTCCAACAGTGAATAAATTCCTGAAATAAACATTGACTTAGAAATAATCCTACTGTTAGAAGATGAAAAGGGATAATTTTTAACTTGTGCAATGGGATAACACATTTTTCAGAGAATAAAAAATGAATCGTTTATTAATTTAAGATAGAATGTTTAGTATGCTAGCTTTGCTATTCTCTTCTGTTTACGTTTAAATATCACTTTGTCATCATAATGCACAACTTAAAATCTTTAATATATGTTTTATTGCTTGTCTAGTCTATAACATTTTAATAAAATACAAGGAGTGTTACGACTGCAATAAGTAGAAAAATAGTGAAGTTCCATTTACAGAGCAAAAGCCAAGGTGTTTGACGTGATGTCAAAGGCTGTTTAAATATATAATTCATCCCATCTGTTCTTTCCCCCACATAGCCAGCTGTAGAGGTTTAAAAGTGAAAAAAAAGAAAAAGCTTGGCAATTCCTAGCCCTGTTTTGATTAGCATAACTCCTGCTTTCTTGTCAGGAAATTCCTCCCTGTACATTAAAATATCCTGGAAGTTGCCATTTACTTTTCTTGCCTTATGATGGTTTATGACTAAGAAATTAAAAAGTATATATAATAAGCAAGATGCCATGTTTTATCTGAGCAGTATGTTCTGTGAAACGTCAGGCGGGGCATGTTGCCACAGTTTATTAGAGGGCAGAACACCTTCAATATAAAGATGTCATTCATCCCAAATTTCAGGCTGTGTTGAAGTTAAATTCCAAGGGAGAACAGATACAGGAGATTTGTGCCAGAACATTTCCCAATAGCAATATCAAAGAGAAATGAAGAATAACTTTCCTAATTGGAAATACGTGGGAAATATAAGATAGGGAGGATTTAATTAATAGATTTGGAGTAAGGCCAGAACTTCAGGGTTAATACCTCTGCTGTTTCAAAGAGTGCCATGGGATGTCAAATGCCTTGAGTGGTCAACAAGACTGGCCGGTTTTACTCTGGATTCATCCTAATGCAGCTTTAAGAATTTCTTTGGAATAAATGTTTTATGGAAGCTGCTTCGTGTCTAATTCTTTTTTTTTTTTTTTTTTTTTTTTGCAAATGATCCATTTAGCACAATATGATATTTTGAAGAACTTACTATTTTAAGGTAAATGTTCAGTGACCAATAAGGGTATTTTAAAATACTATTTATTTACTAACAACATTCACAAAGCTCAGGGAGTGAAATTGATTACGTAATGTGTTTGAAAATGCGTCTCTTCATTTGTTTTAATACTTCTAATTTTTAATACAGCTATCATAGAACATAGTTAAGCATCAGTCCCCCACCATGAATAGTAATAGAACTCATTCATTATTTAAAATAATGCTCTTAAAATAATATGGACACATACAAGAATTACAAAAATAGGTGGACTGGTATCTCACACAACATGGTCCATCTTGTTTCTGGAAGAAAATCTACTTGAGTTACAGAATTTTGATAATCATCTGACAGTTACTGTGGCCAGTTCTTACTTCAAATAATTGATCATTATCAATAGTAAAGTCTAGTTTCAGATATAATCTCCTATAAAAATGTAATGATTTAAGGATACAAGGGATAGAAACGAACAAGAAAGTGCTTAAGTATTATAGTTAAATGCTACATGAACTATTGTAGTTTATATTTGAAAATATTATAGACTTCTTTTGCATTGATTGGAGTCACTTGCAATAAGTTTAATATTGATGATTTATTTACTGATGCTCTTAAAATATAGCATTGACTTATGTATCAGTCTGCCCAGACTCCCATAAAATAATATCACAGACTGGGTTGCTTATAGGAAAGAAATTGATTTTCTTCTAGTTTTGGAGTCAAGAAGACCAAAATCAAGGTGTCAACATGGTTGTTTTCTGGTGAGATCTCTTCCTGGCTTATAGACCATTGTCTTCTCTGTATGTCATCACGTGTTTTCCTCTGTGCCTATGCGGTGAGAGAGAGAAAGCTGGGAAGAGAGAGAGAGAGCTCTTGTATCATTTCTGCTTCTAATAAGGACAACAGCCCTATGGGTTTAAGGCCTCACCCTTGTGATCTCTTTTAAGCTTAAGTATCTTTCTAAAGGCTTTATCTCCCAAATATAGACCACGTTGGAGGTTAGGACTTCAGCATATGGATTTGGGGAGGACATAATTCGGTCACTAACAGCCTACAGTAGCATATTTTATATCTATGTACATTGCTCTTCTTGTACCATAAAAATATGGGTAGAGTTGGGGCACCTGGCTGGCTCAGTCAGTTAAACATCCCACTCTTGATTTCAGCTCAGGTCATGATCTTGCAGTTTGTGGGTTTGAACCCCCCGTCAGGTTCTGCACTGACAGCAAGGAGCCAGCTTGGGATTCTCTCTTTTTCTCTCTCTGCCCCTCCCCCACTCATTCTCTGTCTGTCTGTCTGTCTCTCTCTCTCTCTCTCACGCTCTCAATAAATAAACTTTAAAATAAAAAATATATACATGGATAGAGTTGGGCATTATTTTTGAGAAAAAATTTAACATATTTGGGGTAATATCTAAAATACTTTCATAAAAGAATATTCAGGGGCACTCGGCTGGCTCAGTCATACAAATCTTGCTATTGGGGTTGTAGGTTTGAGCCCCATTTTGGGTGTAGAGATTACTTGAAAATCTTAAAAATAAGATTTCAGAATGAGTAATGTCATTTGCTTACTGTTACATACACTATCTGTTTTGCATATCGTATTAACATTTGTGCATACACACACACACCTTTTCATATATGAAATCCAACTTCCCTAAAACATTTCAAATACTCTTGGTTAGGTCAAAATAGAATGATGGATAATGAATTAAGTCGTGACATGAATACATCATAAATAGGCTTCTATATTGTTACAATAATTCACATTTTTCCTATTCATATTTATAATTTTGTTTAAATTGTTTAATATTTATTTATTTTTGAGAGGGAGAGAGACTGAGTGTGAGCAGGGGAGGGGCAGAGAGAGAGGGAGACACAGAATCCGAGGCAAGCTATAGGCCCTGAGCTGTCAGTCAGCACAGAGCCTGATGTGGGGTTTGAACTCACAAGCTGTGAGATCATGACGTGAGTTGAAGTCACATGCTCAACCGATGGAACCACCCAGACGCCCCTTCATATTTACAATTTTATTTCTCACACCTGTCCCACCTTCATATCTTAATTTCCCTGCAGTCCTACCAAAACGGCAACTAAACCGTATTGTGTATTTAAATGCTCAGTGTCAGATCAAGTCTCCAATATTATACCTGTCACCCTATGTGACTACTGAAATACATTGTTTTTTTTTTTTTTGTTGTTGTTGTTGTTCTTGTGTACTAGCTTGACTTCTATTTTGAATAAAGTAAGTACTATCCCTTGGCATTGTAACAGAAGAGATTATTGAAAATAATTCTCTTGGATAAAGAGTTCTGAAGCCTGCAGAAAGGAAAGGATTAATATAGAGACAATTTCTGCAGCTGATTATTGTGCCCACAAAAGAAAAAATGTTTTTCCAATTTTACTTTGCATACATATAGTTTCCTTATATTAGTCTAATTCACATTTATTGATATAGACAAACATATATTTTATATCATTATATGCAGTTAGAAAATAGCTTATGTTGGAGTACCTGGGTGGCTCAGTCGGTTAAGTGTCTGACTTTGGCTCAGGTGATGATCTCACGGTTTGTGAGTTCAAGCCCCGTGTCAGGCTCTGTGCTGACAGATCACAGCCTGGAGCCTGCTTCGGATTCTGTGTCTCCCTCTCTCTCTGCCTCTCCCCTGGTTGTGCTCTGTCTCTCTTTCTCTCAAGAATAAATAAACATTAAAGAATTTTCAAAAAAAATAAGCTTATGTTACCCCTCACTTTTTTCGACTGTATTCGTCCTTACTTCAACTTATAGAACAGTTAATACATATGTTCTTAGTTTGAAACAAGAGAAATAAGCACTAATTGATTATAAAACTACAAATAAGGATAGTCACAGGAAGATAATAGGAAAAAAAAACAGCAAATAAATTTGCCTAATACATGTCACAAAAGGGACAGCCTCTTACAAAAAAGAAAACTTTTTATCATGGTTTATTTCACTATCACCTAGAGGCAATATGAGTTTTTAACCTCTTCTCAAAATGCAAAATAAATTATTATTAGTCCTTTGTTTTGTCTTTTATAATCACCACACCTTTGCAAAATATATTCATTGTCATCATCATGGTGTTAAATTTTGGGGGGTAGGCAATACACACACATTAGATAAAATGAGAAAACATAAAATCTCCTTCCATTGCAAGCATATCTATATCTCTCCACCTCTGTCTATCTATCTATAGATACACTGCACAGTAAACCAATTTTTTTTTTAAATTCAGAGACGTGTTCAGTTAAAGTGATGTTAGTCTAATATCAGAAAATAAATTCATATTTATTAGTTTGAGGCAATTCAATTAAATTAGACAACATGCATATTTTCTTTTAGCTGGTTGATACATGTTTTTCATACAAACTGCATTTGAGGATTTAGCTTTCTGGCCATGCTGGAACGGAACATTTACAACTTGAACCCTTACCATACACAATTATAAAGCTATATGAAACAACTGTTAGCAGACTTTGGACAGAGAAAGCACCAGATTGTGATTCCTGAGAGATGGAAACAAAGGAAGTAAGCTCTCCAATAGCCTTGGCTTTATGCCTGAAGGCAATTTCAGAAATTCAAGGACAAGGAGCAAGTCCTCAAAACGAGCCTGACAGTCGCACTAAGTTAAGAGATAATTGGCGTTTGGGGAGGCTGAGGCAGCTGGAATTATAGGGCAGAGTTCTAGAAAGAAGATACAAAGAAAAAGAGCCTCAGAGATGTGCAGATAATTGCTATATATTGTACTGCAGGCACATAAAATGCAACTCCACCCCGCCCTCCAAACACACACACACACAATGGGAAGTTTCCAGAGCTCACACAGGTCCAGAGACTTTCAAACTCTGACCAGCCCAGATAGAGAGCCTTGGGCGTCAGCTGGGATACTCAGTAATGAAACTTAAGGAGGCACACTTCAGTTTAGGCTGAAATAGCTATCCCTGGAGTAACATCTATTTTAGTCATGTGTTAGCAACATTTAAAAACAGATCCCAATGGAATTAAAATGATCTGAAAATAAGTTAATTGCCTTGAATCCCCAAATTTCCTTTTAAAATGGAAAACATAACAAAATGGTTTGAACATTTAAAAATATAATATTTACAGTTTTTGGTATCAAATAAATGTGTCTAGACATGCCAAGAGACAGAAATGTGTATGTAGAAACTCCTAAAGAAACAATAATAGCCACAGAATTTACTAGACTTAGTCCTAGAGTTTAGAAGTTAATCAGTGAGAAAGGCCATAGGACACAAATTGAATGTAAAATATCAATTGTACTTCTATATGTTAGCAATGATCAGAAAGAGATTTTAAAGTGCCATTTATAAAACTATCAAAAATCGAATACAGAAAATTTTAACAAAATATATGCAAGATCAAAACTTGAAAACTATAAAACATTGCTGAGAGAAATTAATGAAGTCATAAATAAATGGAGCAAAAAAAATGATACTGTTAAGATAACAATTCTCCCCAAATTGAAGTATAAATTTAGTGCAATCATGGTCAATGTCTCACCAGGTTTAATGTAGAAAATAACAAATCAGTAGTAAAATTTGCTAGGAATGCAAAAGACATTGAATAGCCAAAAACTTTCTGAAACTTTTATTATTATGAGACAGTCATCAATACAGTTTGATTGTATTAAGCATGTAAGCATAGATTGAACAGAACAGAGTCTGAAATAGACCCATAATGTGAACTAATTTTTTAGAAAAGGCCTAGTCAATTCAAAAGTTAGTGGTTTTTTTTAATGTTTATTTTATTTTTGAGAGAGAGTGAGAGAGAGTATGTGCATGTAAGGGCAGGCAGGGAGAAAGGGAGACAGGATCTGAAGCAGTCTCTGTACTACAGCGGAGAGCCCCATGCAGGGATCGAACTCACAAACCGAACCATGAGATCATGACCTGAGACAAAGTTGGATACTTAACCGACTCAGCCACTCAGGTGCCCCTAAAAAAGTTAGTGTTTTTAACAAATAGTGCTAAGAACTCCACATATTCCAACACAAATTCAAAACGAAACATAAAATGAAGAGTAAAAACTAAAACTATTAACTTTCTAGAGGAAAACATAGGAACATGTCTTCATAACTACAGAGTGAGCAAAATAATAAAACAAAGTTCCAAACCATAAAATAAGAAAATAAAAATTGGAGTTCACCAATGCTAAAGCATTCTTCTCTGAAAAAGATAAAGAAACGATCTGAAAAAAAATTAAAAAGCTGTAGAGAGGGTGGAAAATATTCACAATGCATGTATCTGGCAACGTATTAATATCTAAAATATCGAAACTCTTAGACCTTAATAATAAAAAGATAAACGACCCAATAAAAATGTGCAAAATATCTGAAGAGATACTTCACGACATAAGATACATAAATGGCATGAAAACATGCTGAGCGATAGTAATCAGGCAAATATTCACTAAAACCACAAAGACATACTGCTGTACAGTAAGGGCTGATATTAAAAAGATTATAGTACCAATGCTGGCAAAGAAGTGGAGCCAGGGTAATGTTTCCAGTAGGGGTGAATAAGATGAAAAACACTCTGGAGAATGAGTATGACAGTTTCTTACAAATGCATAAGTATTTGACTAAGGCAGTTGCTGATTTTCATATATGAACGCTTAGTGTCACTAATCCCTGCTTTTAAAACACTTGAAAATCTGAAATACATAACTGTTTACTCTATTTTCTTTAAGTTTTAAGGTAAAAACTACAAATTGTATAGTTCCTTTCACATTGCTGGGGAAACTGATGATTGATCAAGGTAATCTACTTTGAGAAATTGATTGTGTGACATGAAATGTCATATCAGGATAAAGCCTAAAATTGATAGATAGTTATGGAAATATTAGAGTTACATATTTACAGAATAAACAGCCATCTAGATACATCCCAAGTGATATCATAAATCTTTCAATATTTCATTATCATCATATCATCTGGAAGCTTCCCCCCCCCTTTCCACTTATCAATTATTGCATAACAAATCCCTATAAAACTTAGCGGATCAAACCAATGGCAGCATATATATTTGCTTGCTAATCTGAAATTTGAACATGTTCAGCAGGGACCATTCTTGTCTTTTCCACTTGACATGAATGGGGTGGCATGAAGGTTAGGAGTGGGAGTCATCTGAGGGTTTTCTCACTCCTGAGTACTTGATGTATGCTGCCAGGTAAGATCTCAATTAAAGTTGTAGCTTCTTATATTTCTCAAAGTATGGTGGCTGGGTTTCAAGGGTGAGTATATCAAAAGAGAGCCAAATGGAAATGACATTGTCAACTTTGGGAAACGATTGGCACTAACCCTCAGATGACTTGATGTGAAGGTTAGGAGCTGGAGTCATCTGAGGGCACTAACAATGAATATATCTATATGTCATGACCCAGAAATTCTACTAATAGGTGTAAGTCCAACATAGGTATATACTTATATCAAATATACATATACAAGAATTCTAATGGGAGCACTTATGTCAAATAAGGAAAAATAAATAAATGAAATAGCAGTAGGGATTCATCAACAAATATTCATCGACAATAAGATAGATGAATTAAAATGTATTTACTAAATGGAATACTATAAAAACTCTTGCTATGTGCAATAATATGGACCGATTCATCAGGGTATTCCTGAGTGAATGTTTGCAAATGAAACTATACCTAAAAGAGTATGCAATGTTTAATTTAATTTGTATAAAATTTGAACCCTCTAAGGAAAACCCTATGGAGATACAATTTATGTTAGATGTCACCTTGAGGTTATCAACTTGAGGAAGGCATTAGGGAGAGATGGTTCTATTTCTTATTTGGGTGCTGGTTACATTGGTGATTTATTTAATTAAAATGCACTGAGCTGTGCACTTAACACTTGACCACTTTTTTGTATGAGTGTTATACTTTGACAAAAAATTTTAGCAAAAAATACATTTACAGATGAACATTTCATGTAATTTGTATATTCCTTAACTATACGGTTCTTTTGGATTCTTTTAAATCCATGCCTATATGCTATTAAAATACAATTATATACTTCCTTTTCTGTATTTTTAAAACAAGCCACAAATATGAAAACCTTTAAAGAGCCAATTTTTACATAAGGGCTTTTTTAAAAAATTCAGTCAAGAAAATGATTTCCTGTTATAACAAAGAGACAACTCAAGAAGTGCATAAACTTAAGTCTCTTAAGGAACCACTTTCAGAAACCTAGTTCAAGAACATATGGGTTGGCATAATCTAATCACATTGAATTTTTCTGTTTGATGATATTCTTTTTTTAAAATCTATAAGTAGAGAACATTGGAAAGGACAGAGGAAATTTTCACCTTATTGACATTAATATTATAGTTAGCTTTAAAATGACTATCATTAAAATATGACCATCATTGTCTTAGACAGTGAATATATTTCTACCTGATTAAGCTGTTCAATTGCTTATAGATTGAGGCAGTCAGCTTGATTTAGACTATATTGTAAATAAAGACATAAATTACTTCTATCTATGGGACAATGGTCATTTATACATTTTCCATTCATTCATTGAAAAACTACATAAAGATATGGATAAGACAGACATGTACCACATCTCAGAAGGCCTAATCAAATGGGGAGTGTTATGGACTGAACTGTATCCCTCCAAAATTTATATGTTGTGGTCCCAACCTTCAATATTTCAGAATTTTACCATATTAGGAGGAAAAAATCTTTATGAAGTGATTAAGTTAAAATGAGACTATTAAGGTGGGCCTTAATCACATATACCTGGTATACTTATAAGAAGAAAAAGAAATGCCAGAGATGTGTGCATTGGAAAGACAATGTGAGGACACAGCTAAAGGCAGCTGCCCAGAAGCTAAGGAGAGATGTCTCAGGAGAGACCAAACATGACAACACCTTGATCTTAGGTTTCTAGCCTCCAGAACTGTGAGAAGACAAATTTCTCCCACTTAAACCACCCGGTTTGTGGTATTTTGTTGTGGCAATCCTCGCAAACTAATATAGGGATTTATGTCATTAGAGAGTATTGATACGGATAAGAACAAAATTGCGATTTTTTGTTAGTATTGCCAAAGGAAAATATTAGGTTTAAAAAATATAGATTATAAGTCTTTATGCAGCTATATGCTAGAAAAAAACCTAAGAACTAGTATTTATTTTAAGCCAGAAGAGTGAGTTGGATTTAGCAAGGTGAAGTGTATATTACTCCAGGAATATGAAACAGGGTTGATGGGAAGGACATTGGCCAATTCTAAGATCAAAGGCCAGGAGAGTAGGAAGTAAAGAGGACAGTGGCATAAGCTAAAGTCGTATTAGTCAGCAGGGATCAAATCACATACAATCAACCCTTGCTATAACTATACTTCAGTGTTTTAATTACTGTATATATTATTGTGTCTATACATAATTATATATAATTATTAAATGTATAATTAAAAATTATACATCTTATAAAATATATATTATGTATGAGTAGATAAATACATTTATAGATACACATATTTATATACATGTATATACATATCTATTCTTTTTCAACAAAGTCTTGGGATTCATTATTTCATATAATTTTAATAATCAACTTTTCAAATTCTATCACAAATCCTGTTATATATTGTTAAAACTTTTTTTAATGTTTATTCATTTTTGAGAGAGAAAGAGAAGGAGCAAGTACGGGAGGGACAGAGAGAGAGGGAGACACAAAATCTGAAGGAGGCTCCAGGCTCTGAGCTGCAAGCACAGAGCCCTATGCAGGGCTTAAACCCACGAACTCCAAGATCATGACCTGAGCCGAAGTTGGATGCTTAACCAAATGAGCCACCCAGGCGCCCCAGCTATATATACTTTTTAAATTAAGCTTTATTGCATTGATATTGAGTAAAAAGTAAAATCTTTATAATTCTGAGAATAACCATTTGTAGATATGTTATTATTCACTTTAAAAAAAAATTATGCTTGTATCATTTTAGGTTTAACGAAATGTTACAAAGAGAGGATAGGATGTTCCCTTCCCTTTTTCATCTAGCTCTGTCTAATGTTATTATCAATAGAAGCATGTTATATTTATCAAAACTAAGAAATTAACATTGTTATGCTACTACTAACTACAGACTTTTTGATATTTTAGCACTTTTCCAGTAATATTTTTGTCCTGGCTCAGGATTCAAACCAAGATACCACATTGCAGTTAGTTATCATGTTTTCTTAGTCTCTCCCAATCTGTGGCAGTTTCTCAGTCTTTTCTTATCTTTTATAGCCCTGATACTTTTGAAGGTCATTTTTGTCAAGTATTTTGTAGAATGTCCTTCAATTTTTGGTTTGTTTAATATATTTTTTAATGTTTATTTATTATTGACAGAAAGAGAGAGACAGACAGAATGTGAGCAGGGGAGGGGCAGAGAGAAAGGAGGACAGAATCCGGAACAGGCTCCAGGCTCTGAGCTGTCAGCACAAAGCCCCAAGCAGGGCTGGAACCCATGAACCACAAGATCATGACCTGAGCCAAAGTCAGCCATTTAAGTGACTGAGCTGTGCAGGTGCCCTATGTTTAATATTTTGTAATGAATATATTGAAGTTATAGTTTAGGAAACAGTGTCTACAGAGACATATGCATATTATATTAGCATGAAAATACTATCAATGGTAATGTGATCATTTGGTTCATTGCTGCCAGTTTTCTTCACTTCAATTTGCTATATTTTTCCCTTTTAATATTCTCTTACTTGAAAGGACTCACTCAGTCCAGTCTATACTCAAGGAGATGTAATTAAGAGCCGCCTTAAAGAAGGGGTATTAAAAAATGGTAATGATATGTTCCAAACAGCAGCACAATCAGTAAATTTGAGGAAAGGTTCTTTGAGATTAGGCAAAATTTTGTTTCCACATAAGTTAAAACAAAAACAAAACAGAAAAGGGAAGCAATAACCATATTGGTTTTTCAGACATCACTGGAACATTCTGAGAAGTAACCAATGAAAACCAATGGTAGTCACAAGGGTAAAATAAAATGAGATTATCAAAGCAAACATTTTAATTAAAAAAAAATTTTTTTTGAGAGACAGAGAGTGAGAGTGGGAAAGGAACAGAGAAAGAGGGAGAGAGAGAATCTTAAGCAGGATCCCTGCAACACAGGACTCCATCTCTCAACCATGAGATCATGACTTAAGCTAAAATCAAGAGCTGGGCTAAATGGACATAAAAATGTAAGAGTAAAGGAAGAGCAGAACTTCACTGCAAGACATAAATGTAGGAAGACAGAGAAGAAAAAATGGACAAGTGCATTGACCTGTCAGGAACACAGAGGTAAATAAAAAATCAGAATTATATGATAACAACTACTATGAACAATTATATACCAACCAATTGGATAACTTAGAAGAAATAAATTCCTAGAAACATACGATCTACCGAGACTGAATCATGAAAAAATTTAAAAAATATTTGAACAGACCAATAACAAGTAAGGGAATGGAATAAAAAACTTCCCCTCAAATAAAAGCACAGGACCAGATAGATTCACTGGTGAAAACTACCAAATATTTAAATTAATACCAAATTGAAGAGAAAAGAACACTCCTAAGTTCATTTTACAAGGCTAGTATTGCTCTGATACTGCCAGATAAATTTACTACAAGAAAACTACAGGTGAGTATCCCTGGTGAATATAGATGTAAAAATTACCAACAAATTGCTAGAAACGTGAATTCAACATATTCAGCACATTAAAATGACGATACACCATAATCAAGTGGGATTTATCCTTGGGATGCAAGGATGATCCAACATATGCAATCAGCGCATGTGACAGAACTTAATAATATTATAGAAGAAAATAGAAAAAGCACATAATCATCTCAATAGATGAAGAGCCAACATTAGACAAAATTTAATATACATTCAAGATAAAAACTCTCATCAATTGGGTAAAGTTGCCAAGATCACAGCTACCATCATACTCAGGGGTGAAAGACTAAAAGCTTTTTCCCTAAGATCAGGTACAAAATAAGGGTACACACTCTTACCTCTTCTATATTCAGTATAGCACTGAAAGTTCTAGGAAACACATTCAGGCAAGAAAAAGAAATACAAGACATCTGAATTAGAAAGGAAGAAGTGAAATTTTCTGTTCACAGATGACTTGATTTAATATACAGAAAGGCCCAAAAACCTCATCAAAAACTGAATAATGAATTCAGTGAATTTGCAGGATACAAAGTTAATATGCAAAACTAGTGTGCATTATCTAGATACTAATAATAAAATATCTGAAAGAGAATTTAAGAAAACAATCCCATTTATATTATAGAAAAGAATAAAATACCTGGCCATAAATTTAACCAAGAAGTGGAAAGAGTTGTAAACTGAAAACTATAATATACTGACAAAAGAAATGAAACATTCAAATAAAAGGGATGATATTTCACTTTCTTGGATTGGAAGAATTAATACTGTTAAAATGTCCGTGCTGGGGCGCCTGGGCGGTTCGGTCAGTTAAGCGTCCGGCTTCAGCTCAGGTCATGATCTCGCAGTTTGTGAATTCGAGTTCCAAGTTGGGCTCTGTGCTGACAGCTCAGAGCCTGGAGCCTGCTTCGAATTCTGTGTCTCCCTCTCTCTCTGCCCCTTCCCTGCTCATGCTCTGTGTCTCTCTGTCTCTCAATAGTAAATACATGTTTAAAAACATTTTTTTAAAATGTCCACGCTACCCAAAGCACTCTATAGATCCAATGCAATCCTTATCAAGATGACAATGGCATGTTTTGTAGAAATTGAAAAAACAATCTTAAAATTTATAGGGAGTCACTAAAGACCCTGAATAGCATGAGCATTCCTGAGAAAGAAGACTCCCTCATTTCAAACTATGTTACAAATCTATGGTAATCAAAACCTTATGGTACTGGCATAAAAACAGACACATATGCCAGTGGAATAGAACTGAGAGCCCAGAACTAAACCCCCATATATGGTCAACTAGCATTGGACAAGGGAACCAAGAATACTCAACAAGAAAAATAGTCTCTTTGATAAACGGTGCAGAAAAACTCACAAGCAAAGAAATGAATGTGGACCCCTGTCTCTAACCACTCACAAAAATTAACTCAAATGGATTAAGACTTAAATGTAAGACCTGATGCCATAAAACTTCTAGAAGAAAACATAGAGAAAAAGCTCTTTGATTCTGGTTTTAACAAGGACTTTAGGGATATGATACTCAAAGCACAAGCAACAAAAAGCAAAAATAAACAAGTAGAACTACATCAAATTGAAAAACTAATACACAGCAAAAGATATAATCAACAAAAAGAAAAAGCAAACCATGGTATGAAAGGAAATACTTGCAAACCACATACCTGATAAATGTTTAATATCCAAAATATTTGGAGAACTCAGAGAATTCAATAGCAAATAAACAAATAATCCGGTTGAAAAACGGGCAAAGTACATGAACAGACATTTTGCCAAAGAAGTCCTATGTATTGACAACCAGTAAAGGAAAAAGATGCTCAATATCGTTAATCATTACAGAAATACAAATCAAAACCACAATTAGATATCACCTCACACTGGTTAGAATGTCTAATATCAAAAATGCAAAAGATAATAAATGCTGGTGAGGATTGTGAGAAAAGGGAACATTTGTATACTGTTGGTGGTATGGTCAACTGGTATGGTCACTATAAATAACAATATGCGAATTCCTCCAAAAGTTAAAAATAGAACTACCATAAGAATCAGCATTTCCATTGCTTTAATTAGATACGACTAGAGTGGATAATTTTTTTTCTAAAACAATACCAAGTGTGAGAGAATGTGGAGATAATGGATCCTTCATACACTGCTGATGAGAATATAAAATTGTTTAGTTGCTGAGGGAAGCAGGTTGAAACTCGCTCGAAAAGTTGAACATAGAATTACCATGGAATAACTCAGCAGTTATAATCCTAGGTATACATGCAAGACAAACATGTCCAGACAAAAACCTGAACGCTCATGTTAACAGTAGCATTATTTAGGGTGCCTATGTGGCTCAGTCAGTTAGGTGTCTGATACTTGATTTTAGTTTAGGTCACGATCTCATGGTTCCTGGGATTGAGCCCTATGTTGGACTCTGTGCTGAGCGTTGAGGCTGCTTGGGATCTTATCTTTCCGTCTCTCTCTGCCACCCCCCAAAATAAATAAATAAACATTAAAAAAAAAAGTAGCATTATTTGTAATCACAATACTGGAAGTAACCAAGATGTTCATCAACCAATAAATGGAAAAACGAAGTGTGATATATTTGTACAATGAAATATTGTATAAAAATTAAAAATAAGGGAAGTACTTGGCATGTTCTAAAATAAGGATTAATCTTGAAAAGATCATGCTCAATGAAACAACCTAAGAACAAAAAGCTATATGTTACATGATTTAATTTATATACAATGTCCAGAATAGGCAAATCCCTTGGAACCAAAAAATGGATCAGTGTTCACGAAAGAACATGGGGAGTAACTAATGTAGAGTGGCTAATGGGTATGGGGTTTCTTTTCTGGATGGCGAAACTATTCTGAACTTAGATAGGAGTAATGGTTGCCCAACTCTGTGAATGTACTAAAAACTACTAAATAGTATATATACATCAAAAAGATGAATTTTATATTATATGAATGATGTATAATAAGGCTGTTATTAAAAACACATAATGAAAAGTGTTTCTCTTTTCTTCATATGTGAAGGAATAATTAGAAAATTATAGTGAGAGTGATATTTTAAAAACTTAAATTTTAAGAGTTTATATTTTATTTTTTTATTTTTTAAAAATTTTTTTAACGTTTTATTTATTTTTGAGACAGGGAGAGACAGAGCATGAACAGGGGAGAGTCAGACAGAGAGAGACACAGAATCTGAAACAGGCTCCAGGCTCTGAGCTGTCAGCACAGAGCCCGACGCGGGGCTCGAAATCACGGACCGAGAGATCATGACCTGAGCCCAAGTCCTCTGCTTAACCGACTGAGCCACCCAGATGCCCCAAGAGTTTATATTTTAAAGGTAAGCATCTTACTCAGTGGTGAGCCCTATATTGAAGTGACTGTCATGCTTGGCTGCATATTAGAATCACCTAAGGAGTGTTTATAAGCTCTAATGGCAGGCACCATGTAAGATCAATTAAAAAGAAAGTCTGGGGTATGAGTCTGTCATGAACATTTCTTAAAGCTCCACTATGATTCTAAATTTAGCTAAATAGAGAATTGCTATAATTGTGTCCTCTATAAATGAATACAGACTATAGTTTAAGAGGATGAAAGAGATTAGATGATCTGGCAACAATTTACAGTAGTACTGACCTAATATTGAAGTGGATATAATTGAAAGGTTTATCTAGCAAGTAAAAATATCATAACAGTTGCGTCTCTTTTTACATAAGTATAATGTGTTGTTTGTTTAAACAACTTAGGAAAGGCAATAGATTTGTCCTGATAATGGACTAAGATTCTTACATTCAGACTGGATATTTGTAGAATTAAAGATATAAAAAAGAAGAAATTAATAGGATATATTTAATAAATTACATGACTCCAACTGGTAAATCCTCTAATCAAAAGATTTGTCAGCATGGCTACTGAAAGTTCGATTTGCTTGTAAGCACTTTGCCATAAAACAAAAAATATTGCAAGTCTATAAAAGATAAATATGATTTTTTGAAATGTAGTTTGCCTGAGGTAAGTGGCCTATGTATGCGTGTGTTTGCTTATATTTATTGCTGTTGCACTTAACCATCTTGAAGAAATTTTGAGTTGACATGATGTATATATGCCTATTTGCAAGACAGTTCTCATTCAGCATGGTTTCAATTATTTTTTTTGGATATTTATTTTTCCCCTTTAAAGTAAAATGTGTTAATATTTTACGAAATTTGGGAGAGCACACATTTGAAATATTTCTTTACTTACTAGAAGGAGCATTTTACAGCCAGAAAAGAAAGTTTTAAATGCAAATTGTGGAGGTATTCAGTTAAAATATTAATTAAAACCCTGTATGACCGAGGCTAAGTAAATTCAGAATTTCTATTCACTGCAAGACAAAGTTTCATATCAATGAATTCTTGTAGTTTAATTTTCCAGATTTAAAATTATTTTCAATTTCATGATGAAATTTATAAAATAAATAAATAGTAATTAAATAATCATGAATAAAAACATAAACCAGAAAACCTTCTTATATTTTACTTATTGACACACAGTAGATATTTAATTGATTTCTTGGCAAAGGTGTAACAAAGAAGCTATGAAACGCTTAGTGGTCATCATTTGATAATGCTTTTAACTTCACTTTAACTTCAGTTACTTCCTATTTGCCCATAAATTCCTGACGAACAAAATCCAAAGAAATTTCTGTTCATTAAGAAATTTTATTGATCACCCGTTATGTACAATGAAGTGAGTTAGACAGTAATTAGTGACTGTTACATATTTTTCTTGTTTATGATAAGTGAAATTTAAATTTCATTTTTCCCAAATTCTCCAAAGAACCTTCATTGAAATATTTAAATGATTCCATCAAATAATTGTTCCTCCTCTACTTATTCTGAAAATTGACTTAAATTCATTCTTGACTTACTTATCTTCCTCTTACATATCACACTGCACACTCCAAAAAAAATGAACAAGTTATTTTAAATATGCTAATAGCTGAGAAAGAACTTCTGGGTGGTTTTTGTCCACCATAGTTGGTAAGGTGGGACCTCTGTCCTCATGTTTTTACCAACGTGAATGAGGAACTCTGTTAAGAGCTGAAATTCAAGTGGATAAATGAACCAACTTGACCAGGCACATAGTCTCTCCTGGGAATTTGGCTGCTTGAGACCCTAGTCATTCTCTAACAGTATTAAACTTGAGAGAAAATGCAATCCTGAATTTTATTGGAATAGACATTTCCTGATGAGATCACAGAGAAAAGAAATATGGTTTGCTGAGAGAATGATGTAGATGAGATGAGACATTGCACAGAGAATGTCTGAGAAATTAGGTGTCAGGTAACCAGTGGCTTTCCATTTTGTTATCTTGGGTGGCCCTACTGCATTTCCCACCCATTCAGTTTTGCTTTCCATGAGATGGCAAGGTATCTTTATACACCTTTCCCCTATATTTTGTCCCACGGGGTGTGTGTGTGGGTGTGGGTGTGGGTGTGTGTGTGCACTCACACACACACTTTCGCTCATTTTATGTGATTTCTTCTTTTAGGGTAGCTTGGATTGGTTTCTATTTTTTTTTTTTAAGTTTATTTATTTATTTGAGAAAGACAGAGACAGCATGAGCACAGAGTGGGCAGAGAGAGGGAGAGAGAATCCCAAGCAGGCTCTGAGTTGCCAGCACAGAGCCTGATGCAGGGCTTGAACTCACGAAACAGTGGGATCAAGACCTGAGCTGAAACCAAGAGTTGGAAGCTTAACCAACAGAGCCACCCAGGAGCCCCCCGTTTCTATTTTTTAAATCTAAAATGTTCTTGACTAGTACAAAAAGAATACTTGTAGTAGAACAAAACTCCAAGCCAAGATTTAAGGAATAATTTTATCTTGCTAGTTTATATTTATAAAAGTTTACATTTTCATATAATTTTATATTTATTTGATAATCTCCAGTTAATTTTTTGGAATAGTCTCAGTATTGGAAGTTGTTTTTAAGAAAGATGAGCACTGAATATTATATGCAAGTGATGAATCACTGTGTTCTACTCCTGAAATCAATACTACACTATATGTGAACTAACTTCAATTTAAATAAATAAATTTTAAAGAGAAAAATGTTTCATGAATATGTAATTGAATTTAAATTATTTTTAAGTGTGATTGCAGATAAACTGGCTTCCTTTAACATCTTAAGACTTTCAAATAAAATCATAATTATTTGTAAGTATAAAATCTAGGTACATTAGAATGTTATTTAATGCACATTTCAAAGCTAGAGTCTGTGGCATAGCTGCTAAAAAAAATCTTATTTAAAATAATTGAATTTTCTTAACATTCCAAGAATATGTCTTGACCTGGTATCACATACTGTGAGTATATCTGTGTATATGCTTTTGGATTAAGAGTAAAGTCACTGTGTGCTATCTACTCAAAATGTAGAGTTAAATTTATATCTCAGACACCCATCTCAACTATTTAAATATATGGAGGTACATATGCTTATTTATTCTTGCTGTTTGCCAAATTTCATTCATTAGAATGTCTTATCTAAGAGCTACTAAAAATAAGAATTTAGAGTGTAATTTACCGGAGACAAAATTAGTCAAGTCACTGAAGACAATTAAATAAGACAGTTTAATAAAAACTTCATAAATATTTTATTTAGCCCATTAGTGATTTCCTCTTGTTCTACCAAAAATAGTATGTTCTTTCCTTCTTAAGGTACATTTAATTAAACATATACTGTACAATTTGATTAAAGACTTTCCCCAGTTATTTCTTCTGCATTATCATCATATGAGAAGTGACATCACATGATGTCATATCTGTGAACGTATTATGGCAGAAGGTTGAATACTTCAGGTTTTCACTGGTTAGGAGGTAGTGGAGGGCAGTGTGAATGGCAGTTAATAACATGGATTCTTGGTATAGACGATCTAGATTGGAATTCCAAATCTGCAATTTACCAGCTGTGTGTCCATGGGCAACCTGCTTCACCTTTCTGTATCTGTTTTCCCCTCTGTAAAATAGAGATGATGATAGCTGCTTGTTGACAGAATTATTCTAAATGTTAAATGGAGTAATATTTTTAAAGTTCTTAGAACAGTATCTGGTACAGCTAACATGAAGTAAATATGTGCTATTGTTTGTACGTGTGTTGGAGATGCAAAATATGGCTGGTGTTGCATGTGCTTTTTTGTTAAAAATCAAACAGTGTGTTTTGGAGAGTAGAAGCTAAGGTAAATGCATATTCCTGGACATGAACATTCTTCTCTTTCTGCTAGGCTTTTACTCTGGGGGGTGTATTAATAGAATCAGGAACTGAACTGGATTTGAAATTTGTTTATCAGCATTGCACCCAAGGCTTGAAATTCTCATAATATTATCTTGTTTTCAGAGCGTGTGAGTTTAATTTGTCAGAGGATTTTTCTCAGTTTCTGCTCTTTGCTTGTCTCTGATTCCTCCTACTGTATAGCTGCCCACCATGGATTATCTATTTCTTGCGGTTCTCCCTGATGTATTTCAGGTTAGTTTTTCATGAGTTTTGTTAGCATGCTGGTGGAGTGTCGGAGAGGAGCATTCTCTTATATTCTGATTAAGCTGGGTCTTAGATTGGAAGTAGAAATCTGTGTCTTGGGGACGTGTGTGGCCATCACCCTCTTCCTATCCTAGAGTTGGACTCATCACATAGTACTCTTCTTCTGGGGTAGAACTTAAGTTCTATTTGAAGTATAACTATTATGACATTAGAATTCATGTTTACATAAGAAAAAATAAACTTGAAAATAAATATAACTTGAACTAATATGGTTTAAGCATTAAAATAGTGGATATGATTTTTTTAATCAACATCTATCAATGTTTTGGGGCCATTTTTCTGGGTTGGGTGTAACGTTTGAGACCAGGGAAAAACCCAAATTGTACTATTTGAAACATGTCATTTGGCTATGTAAATGTCTGCTTAAATGGAACAATGATGATGCTGTCATTACTACCAAATAAGGTTTTATTAAATTATCTTTTGTAGGAGATATGGATTGAATGATATTAAGTTTATATATGTCATCATTTTCTCGACTAAACATTCATTTTCATGAATGAATAAAATACATTTTGCAAGTATTGCTTATTAAGTTTTTGGTGATGTATTTGTTATTAAAGTCTTATCTTGGATAGTTTAGTAAAGAAAATGGTAGCTTTATTGAACAATAAACACATTTGAAGTGCTTTGGATTGTCATTCCGAACCTAAACATTCATTTTATGTCATTGTAATTGTAGTTGAAGGATAGTCATGCTGATATTAATGTGAAGTAGAGTACAATGTATTATTTTAAAAAATTATTGAACCATAAAGTCTCACTTTTTTTAAAAAATGTTTTTGAATGTTTATTTGTTTTTGATAGAGAGAGAGACAGACAGAGCATGAGCGGGGGAGGGGCAGTGAGAGAGGGAGACACAGAATCAGAAGCAGGCTCCAGGCTCTGAGCTGTCAGCACAGAGCCCGACACAGGGATCGAACTCATGAGCCATGAGATCGTGACCTGAGCCGAAGTAAGACGCTCAACTGACTGAGCCACCCAGACGCCCCCATAAAGTCTCACTTTTAACAGGTAGTATTTAATATAGACTACCTCTTCATCAGTGGGGTATGAAAAGGCCATAAGACCCTAGGAGTGCTCTTAGGATAAGTACAGTATTTTGTTTGTTTGTTTGTTTGTTTTTGTTTGTTTTCCTATTTACAACCTAAATACATCACTTTTGAGATTATCCATTTCAGTTGTAAAACTTCTATCAAAGTCTTTTTGGGCCTTCTTCCAAGATTAAGATAGTTAGGTCATTATTTTCTTAGTTTTTGCAGTTTACTTCATTTTTTTAAGTCTTGTCTTTTTAAAAATTTATTTATTTTGAGAGAGAGAGAGAGAGAGAGAGAGAGAGAGAGAGAACCAGCAGGGGAGGGGCAAAGAGAGAAGGGGACAGAGGATCTGACATGGGCTCTGTGCTGACAGCAGAGAGCCCCACATGGGACTTGAACCCAGGAACCATGGGATTATGACCTGAGCTGAAATCAGAAGCTTAACAGGCTGAGCCACCCCAGCACCCCTCAAGTTTACTTCATTTGTAGATGGCTTTTCTCAGCATAGTATTGTTAACCCAGTGAGAATTCATCCTTTATTATCAGTCCTGCACAGTTTGGTCTAACCAGCTACCCCACTGGGGAGCTGTGTGCTAGGCAGTCCTCTCCATAAGAATTAAACACTGCAGCTTTTCACTTCGTGTGTTATATATTTCACCCAATGCCTTCTATTCAGTTGTTTATTTAAAAAAAATTAAATGTTCATTTATTAGAGACAGAGAGAGAGAGAGAGAGAGAGAGAGAGAGAGGAGAATGTGAGCAAGGTAGGGGCAGACAGAAAGGGAGAAAGAATCCCAAGCCAACTCCACACTGTCAGCACAGAGCCTGATGGGGCTTGAATTCACTAGCATTGAGATCATGACCTGAATCAAAATTAAGACCTGGGCGCTTAACCAGCGAGGCACCCAGGTGCCCCTTAAGTTGTTTATTTTATTTCTAAATATTAACCTCTTCAATAACATATTTCCCTTCTGAGCAGTATCACCAAAGAGAAAATATATTCTCTCCAGATACTGTATTTAATTTAGGTTTCTAATCTTGGGCAGTTCATTAATTCTCTTTCGCTTTAGTTTACTTACCTGTAAACTGAGAGATTTGGGTGAGAATCTTTCAAGGGTGCATTATTCAAAACTGAGCAGAACTTTTCAGAACTTTTCACTTGAGCAGTTAGGGAATTGGAGTTGGAGTTCCTATGATTAATATTCCCCTTTCAAAGTTTTCATTGATTAGGTATTGCTACAATTCTCAGATATGTTGAATTTGCATATCTAGAAATTTCCAAAGTTTGCTTACCAACAAATTTAATTATTATAATATATTGAAATGACAAGCCAACAGAAGCTCATGGAGTAGTAGACACATACACACGTAGTGGTTTTACCAATGACTCACCTCTACAGGAAGTATTCAAAATAGATGTTATATATTTAACATGAACCAATTTTTAGTAATGTCACAAACATTGCAGAAGCCCTAAGAGAAAATACATGTATTATCTTCCAGCATGCCATTCACAAAGGCAGATTATTATATAACCAGAAAGCATTGTGATACATTATTATCTGAAGTATTGCAATAAATTTTAAATTACATATATCATTGTGATCCTGATTTTTTTCCCTGGAAATTATGAATGTGTTAATATAGCAGGGAATGCTTTCTATTAAAGAATGTCATTAAACAAATAGATTTACACAGATTAGAACACCCAATAAATCAAAACTTGCTTATTATATCAATATTTTAAATATTTTTTCTAGTTAATATGTAGGCTGATGCATTAGCTAGAACACTAATCCAGTATCCTTCTATTAGGTATCTATATTCAAATTGAGAAAGTCTGCATCAATTGTTAGCTTGTGTAATCATTTAATCAGAATTTCTCCAAATGTTTGGTTGGAATGAGTGATTTCCAATATATTTCAATGTTACAGTGAATACTGAATATTAGTAATATATTTCACAATGAAATTATCACTTAATTCTCAGAAATATTATTTTTAATATACTAGTTTTAATTCAATGTATTTTTACCTTTCACTTTTATTCTAATGCCTGTTAATTCCTTTTAGACTGAATGTGTATTGACATGAGTGTATGAGTGCCCATTTTTATTTGTTTTTTTGTTGCTTGTTTGTTTGTTTGTTTATATTCTGAGATTTGAGCAGAATTAGGCCAGCCTAATTGAAGGGATTGAGGCGTTCACATGTGCTCTCATGTTCATCGATAATGCCTTGACATATTTATATTGCCTTGGATTTATTTTTTTTTCATTTTATCCAAATTTTCTCATTATTGTTATAGAGTAGACTGAAGCAAGCCAATGTGCCACAGCCAGAAGCAGAAATTGACATTTTATTGTACTTTACTTGTACTTTCTGCATAAAAATGTCATTTATTCCCCATTCAGTTTGTTCCAACGTACTTTACTAAGTGATATTTACTCCTTGAAATTGGTTTTCTAGTTTTCATAAATTAGCTTTGTTATAAATAGTGTGTTACCATAATTAAGACAATGGGTTCCTAAGTCAGAGAGACTCAAGTTCAAATTCTAAATTAGCCAATCTTTTCTTTGCAATCTTTGAATTATTTAACCTTGTTCATCATATTTTCTAAATGTCTAGTGGATGTAATAACTGCATCAATCCCCTGGCTCGTTGTGAATATTAAATAATTGAGAATGCAGGTTTTCTGGCACTTAGTATTAAATACATTTTAGCTAACATCATTTATATATTTTATAAACATTCCCAGTTATTCTATAAAATCTAGGTCACATGGGTGATATTTAACATGATGTTTCCCAATTCTATACTATGAATGATAATTTAAAATTCGAAGACTTCTGGCAGGATTCTAATTTGAGAAGTATGATCAGCCATTTTCCATTCTATTTTATTCTTTTTTTTTAATAAGCATATTATCTTAGTACTCTCAGTACTGTATGCAAAAGAGAACACCTTTTTTAAAGATCATTATTATTATTGTTATTATTAAACTTATTTATATTTATTTTGAGAGAGAGAGAGAATTGGTAAGGGGCAGAGAGAGGGAGGGAGAGAGAGAGAATCCCAAGAAGTCTGCACTGTCAGCACAGAGCCCAGTGTGGGGCTCAAACTCAGAAACTGTGAGATCATTACCTGAGCCAAAATCAAGAGTCAGATGGTTAACCAACTAAGCCACCCAGGCGCCCCTAACCAGAATTATTATTAGTATTTATCACTATACACAGAAATAGAAATAGAAAATAGTCAACATATTTGTAATGTCAATCTCTCAAAAAATGCACAAGTTTCATCCATTACAATCACAGAAGCTATGTTCTTTAAAAACTTACTCAGTTTTATAAATTTGTAGTATTCATTAAAGACAATACAGAACACATAAACCTGTTTAAATATTGGGGCATCTGTCTGTCTCAGTCAGTGGAGCATGTGACTCTTGATCTCAGAGTTGTGAATTTAAGCCCCACTTTGGGTATGCAGCCTACTTACAAAATAAAATTAAAAAAAAATAAATAAATAAATAAATAACTACTTAAAGATTATACTCATGATATATATAGAAAGTATTTTTTCTCTCCCTTTATCTTTCCCTTGTCCATCCTTCTAAGATGATAATTTTACTCTTAAAAAAAGTATTCTGAAGCTCTTTCTATGTATGACCAATAGTATAGATCTAATATATTATTTTATACATGATAATAAGTAATATAAGTATGAACTTAACATGAACCTATTATATAACCTTTCGGTAGACTATTTTCTCTTATTGTGGTTGTGGTTGTTATTTCAGGGAGAGCTCTGAAAGAGATCTCAAGCCATAAATCCATGCATATTTGTGAAGTGATATGCATAGTATATATTCCTACAAATGGAAGATTGAGTTAAAAGGCGTATACATATTAAGTACTTTGATACAAATGGCCAAAGTACTGTCTAGAGTTGTTTACAAAAATCTTTCTAGAACTAGTGTAAATGTAGCCATTTCCTCCTGCCTTCCCCCATACTGACAATTATTTTTTTTAACTCTCCTTCCCCTGATACAAAAAAAATATGTTCTACCCTTTTAATACACGTTTCTATATAGATGAGTTAGTTTAGAAAGGTTTTTATTTCTTAATTTATTACTTATTTCTTCATTTTTTTAATTGCTTGTTCATGTTCTTCAATTTTCTTTCAATTTTTCCTTGTTTTCTAAAAGTTCCTAGTACATAAAGGAGAGAATTTCTTTAATTGCCATGTAAGGGTTACAAGTATATTTCCTAGTTTCCTATTTGTCTGTGTCATATATAAATGTCATATTTTTATGAACATAACTATATGAATCTATTTTTGTTTCTAATTTTTGTACCATGGTTAAGTTTATTCTACATGCACACTGTGTATTATAGTATTTGTTAAACATACAGGATATTGAATATTAAGCACAGACACTGAGATATAATATAGAAAGTCAAGGACCTAAGTTGCTCATGAACACAAGTATAGAAAACATATATGTCTACATACATACAGATTAATTAGAATTGACAGTAGGAAACATTCTGCAGGAAGCCTCTTAGGATGCACTACATTTATTCTGTTCTGTTAGTATACATGAGCCATTGTTTGGGGCTAACCAGATGGTTCTTTGCCTATATGCAGATTAATATTGTGTGTAAATGATGTTAGCATGGAAGATGTTATCAAAATGTTATTAAAGTTTCTTTTGTACATAATTTTACACAGTCTAAATATTGTAATTGCTGATTTTGGGTTGTTATTGCCTATGCTTAATATTATATTTACATTTTTAGGTATGCATTTATCTGCGTAAGTTTGTTAGAGAGGGAGTCTATGTCAGACCACTTATACACACACGTAAACACATAAAACACAATTACACTATTCAATTTACAATTACCAAGTTACTGCTGTTAGTGTTTTAAAACTTACAGTTTAAATACTCAATATTGAAAAAAAAATATAGATTTATGCTATGCACATAAAATATAAATTGTATTACACACAAAAATAATTTTCTGTTTGCAATTATCAAAGCATCACATATAAGTTACACTTACAAATATTGAACACCTATAATTTGTAGAAAATACCTCCTTTTCATAGTAAACTCTACAAATATGCATATATGAATACATATTATATTACAAATAAAACAGGATACTAATACACATAAATCAAGATAAGTACTTTGAGAGAAACATCTTTTAATGCAGTTTGTAAAATCAGTCAGATTTTCTAGACTTAAAATATTTTCACTCTTGGCCCACTGGGCTTATACTCCGTGACTATATTTAAGCTGTCATAAAGTTCCTCTCCCTTAACAGTACACAAGTTACTTTTATCTTCTACTTAAATAATTTCAACATATAACCTGTTTTAATGTAAAACCAAAAAAAAAAACACACTGAAATGCACAAATTACAAAGTGTACCACTTCATTAATTCTATAGAATTATCACCATAACCAACTTGAGTCAAGAGACACACACAAATCCTAGCACAAAATGAGCACAGATGCTCATTCCTGACCCCTTTCTAATTGATATCCTTTTTTCTTTCTAGAGAGCATCATAATGTTCACTTTTCTGATAATCAGTTTCTTGTTTTTACCTTAACTAGATATGTGGTGCCAAAAATATAGAGAAGTTACAGAAACTAGAAGGAGAGAATCCCTTAAGGTCAATCTTCTTGAAAAGAAAAATGACCTTTGATCAAGGGAAACAGTTATCCCAAGGGTACTGTTGTACCCTTGTGTCCTTGTATCCCAATGGATAAAAATCTAAAGGAAGAAATATTGATGCCTAATTTTCCATCCTCTCTCCAATTTTGTACTAAAACTCTTCGATGGAAACTTCTATCCAAATGCTAGAATGCAAAGGAATATGTTGCTATAATCTGTATAAGATAGAAAAACAAAAACTTAACAGACATCAAAACTATTAAAAAAATCCCATCCAATGCAAATTATTAAATTGCCACAGATCATACAGATGAAATAAGTTTTTTTTGTAAAGCAAATTAATCATTTGGCAAATGAAATCATTCAGAAATAGTGTTCAGCCAAACTTTTTCAGCCTGCTTTTCAGAAATAGCAAATGTCCTGGAAGCAATATATACTCAGGGAACATGTAGAAAGGAAATGATACTTGGCAAGCAGCACTCCAGCTGATGATCATGGCCACTGAAAAGAATGAGATTTAAATCATCTGAGACACAAACACAGAGATCCATGAGTGGTTGAATTCTAAGTGACAAGAGAAATACTATTGAATTAAAAGTAGAATTGAAAAATAGGTCCCAGAGATGGGGACCTATTTAAACAAGCATTAAATAAATTTAGCTGATCTACTCAAAAAAGATAAAAGTAAGCAAAATGACGCAAAACTATATGTGAGAGTAAGGATATAGCCATATATACAAAGTAATTATATAATTATAAATATATAATTATAAAAATAATTATATGCAATGGATGTTTTCAACTTTATGGAAATTATTTTTAAAGCTTTAATGAAATATTTTAAGAAATATGTAAATCATCAGATACCAGGAGATAAAGCAATATAAAAGTGAAATTATATAAAAAGAAGATAGAAAAATATTGAATTATTTTTCTTCATTAAAACACCAGGCATGACTATTTTCATAGATGTATTCAGTGATATATTTGAGTAAGTTGTAATTTTATGGTATATGAATTCTTTAAGAATATATAAAAAGTAGAGATTATATGTTATTTTGGACTAATGAGAATAACAGTGATAAGAAATCTTTATAAAAACAAAAGAAAATAGAGACCAGATCATTTTAGAATTGGTGCAAAATATCTTAAATAAAATTTAATCTAGCTATAAAGACTTAAAATATTTAAATCTGATCGGGTGACATTTATCCCAAGAATATGAAATTATCCAAATTATCCAAAATTAGGAAGTCTTTTAGTATAGTTAAAAAAATTGGTAAGTCTGTGTAGAATAATGTGGTTTCATAGATTTAAAAATTTATGAAACCCAGTAATTCTTTATTTTTTTAAAGAAATTTTTCCTTTTTTTACTTTTTATAAAAATTATCAGAAAATGAAAGATATTTCATTTACGTAAGAAAAAGAGGAAAAAGAGAACCCATTAAATATTATCTCCTAAGTAAAACATACTGATTAGTTTTTATTTTCCAGCTTCTCAGTCTTAAGCATAATTATAAGGGTTAACACAGTATCACTGATATTTAAAAATATATAATCTCTAATTAGAAAATTTATTATTTCCATTTTCTTTTCTATCAGTGTTTCCCTGTTGACATTGACTGAAATGCCATTAAATGTTGGCATTTATTGAAATTCCAAAGGCATAATTGAAAAAGTCCATCTTCAAATATAACCCTAGAGAATTGAGAGGTAAAATATTCTAAAAACTTGCATTGTAAATATAACTCATTTTTATTTTATTACTTTAAACTATTAAAATATGCAATATGAATAAATTACCATCTTTATTTGATTTATAAACACACAAGCCAATAGAAGAATTAGTTTCATGCAATTGACATATATTTATTTGGTACCTGCAGACAAGTTCTGACCTGAGTAGAAGTTTTATTCTAGTAAGAAGGCACAGAAAACTGCATGAAGTAATACTTTAGATCAGATGATCTGGGAAGGTGTTGGAGGAGGTAAGTGAGAAGACTTGGCCTCTGGTTAACCCAAGACATGGGTCTGGACCACCTAAGGCTCTTTCCCCACCTCAGGTCTTGGAATTAAAGTTCTACCCACAATTCCACAGTGGAGGCTGTTTCAAGAAGGCAGCCATGAGAGAATAAGGTGATGTTGAGATAGTCTGGATGATCCCCTTGACTGAACCCAATAAGGCCTCTATGAAAACATTTAAGATTATGGTTGGCTGGGGTGGAGATCTACTTGTCTTGCAGCTGCCCAACACCAGTATTGTATATAAGTTCCCTGCTTATTAAAACGGCCACCTTCTAATCAAGAGTAGTCTGCCTCATTCTTCCATCTCTCCTTACACTTCATGTTTGGGGAGCCAGATACATTCTTGAGGAAAAAAAAAAAAAGACAGAACAGAGATTGAAATAAAGACCTAACTGAGGGAAAAAACAAAAGTGCAGCTGGGAAAGAGGGAAGAACATGGTAAAATTGTGCATGGCAGTTTTAACTAATAACAAGAAAGCTAATGTTGCAAGAGCATATAGCGTTTTAAGTTTGATAGATACCCAGGGGTCAATTCATGTAGGGCTCATTAGACCAAAGTTAAAAGTAGTGTATTTGAATTTATTCCATATGTGATACGTCCTAATGTATTGGAGGTCACTAAACATGCAAATAACACAAGTTTATTGGCATTTGAAAAAGATCATTTTAGATGCAGTTTGGACCATTGACTTTGAGGGACAAAATTAGAACCAGGGGAAACAGGTGGATTTTTCTGAATTCTCAGTGAAAGAGAATGATGGCTGGGGTGTGATGGTGATGAGGTCATGGGAAACAGCTGGATATGGGTTTTTATCTTAAAGTAACTAAAGGATGTGTTTATAGAACAGTTGGGATGAGAACAAAAGAGTCAAATCTGAGTCCAAAGACAGCCTAATTAGCTAAATGAATGCTGAGGGTATTCCCTGAAATGTGAGTAACAAAGGGAGAAAGACATTTCTGCAGGAAATTAAAAAAAAATGTTTTGGACACATTCACTTTGAGATACCTAGATGCAACATAAACAAGGTAGCTTGATAAATGATCCTAGGGTCCAAGGGATCTCTGTTCTGGTGAATGTATATCAAAAGTGAAGACCTATTGAGAAGAGATTTCTGAATGACATTTCAGCACTTTTGCTCCACAAAAATAGTTCTATTTTTTCCTGTTCCTTTTTAAAATTTTTTAAATGTTTATATATTTTTGAGAGAGAAAGACAGAGCATGCATTGGGGAGAGGCAGAGAGAGAGGGAGAGAGAATCCAAAAGCAGGCTCCAGGCTCTGAGCTGTCAGCACAGAGCCTGACACAGGGCTCGAACTCACGAACCACCAAATCATGACCTGAGCCGAAGTCAGATGCTTGACTGACTGAGAAACCCAGGCGCTCCCTTTCTGTTTCTAATTCGGGATCTCTAGAATTAATAATATTTAATCAGAACTAAAGCAGAATGGTGAATTTAACAGTGATTGCTAAAGTTGTAGATTCTCCTAGATAGGGATAATGATTCAGTTTGGAATATGACTGAAAGTAAGAGGGATAGGGATAAATGTGGGTTTTTTGTTTGCTCCCTTTTTGTTTATGTTGTTCAGAGATCAGGAAAGAATTCTCATTAATGGCACCAGTACAGGAAAATGTGATAAAATAAGAACAATACACAGGGCTCAGTCTCCTTCTCTTTCACATCCTTTTGGCAAGTGGTATATTAATTGATGTTTTGCTTTATTGGTTGTTGTTGTTTTTAGCTGTGACATCAGTTACTATCATATGCCAGGTTACTTAATCCTAATGATTTTTACAGACAAAGATTTTGGGGCACAGAAAGGTCAAATGCCTCATCCAGAATCACACAATGGGTTACTGGTGGACCAAGGATTTGATGTGAAGCAGTCAGGCTCCATTTCATGCTCTGATTTCTATATGGTTTTAGCTCTGTATTTTTATGTAATTCTTATGTACATAATAAAACATGGTACATTGTTTTATATTGGATCATGTCTCCATAATTAGATTATGAGTTACCTAGACTATGGTTTTATCCACCTATATGATCCTAGTCTCCAGTCAGAATCCAGAACAGATTAGATGAAGATGGAAGATAGTGGAAAGAACATTTGTATTCCATAGAATTATTATGAGAATTAGATCATGCATATTTAATGAGTGAGTTAACTTTGAAAATTATAGAGGACCACAATCTCAGAGATAAGAATGGAAAAAAAAAACATTTTCACCTTAGGAAATAAATGATTAAAAAAACTATAACATTATATTTTTAGAATCTGGATTTTACTTTCTGTGTTGGCAAAGCCAAAGCTAATTAAGAGCTTAGAGAGATCCGCAAGCCTCCCATTAGTGTAGCCAGTTAAATTCACAATATTACCTTTAATAGAATATCATGTGAATATCATCAATGAACACCTTAGGAACTTCAACTTGGTATGGAGATTCAAGTTTTAAGATACATCTAGATTTTACTGGAATATATTTCCTTGGTGGAGCATCTGCTATGTTTCCAAATGAACTTACCCTTCCCTTTTAATTTCTCATTCAATATTTTTTAAATGCTTCCTTAAAAATATTTATGTGGGGCGCCTGGGTGGCGCAGTCGGTTAAGCGTCCGACTTCACCCAGGTCACGATCTCGCGGTCCGTGAGTTCGAGCCCCGCGTCAGGCTCTGGGCTGATGGCTCGGAGCCTGGAGCCTGTTTCCGATTCTGTGTCTCCCTCTCTCTCTGACCCTCCCCGTTCATGCTCTGTCTCTCTCTGTCCCAAAAATAAATAAAAAACGTTGAAAAAAAATATTTATGAAAAGCATCTAGCCACACTCATTTTGTTTTTAATTTTATAAAAGATTAAAAGTACTAATAAACTCTGTCCACTTAATTTCATGCCCCTGTGTTATCCTGCTGACAAAAATAAAGATATTACTTTCTATATTGTTCAGAGATATCTGGAAAGTATCTTTGTCTTTTACTTGTGCATTTCTTCTGAAGGAAAGTGGGCGAAACTTTGTTTCAGGGTAGTAGGTACAGTTCCTCCTTTATTCATTTTATTTGTCTTATAATTATCCATTGCAATAGTGTAGCATACTCTATCCATTTCATAATAATTAAATTTCAGAATGTCCCCAATTTTTAAAAGTTATTTGGCAATGAAAAATTTCTATATCTATTGTCTATATCATCTATATTTGTATCAATGTCATCTGTATCTGTATCTTCTATATATCTTTAGATGCCTATGCTATTCCTGTGGAACAGTTTTTTATAAGTGAGAATGCTAAGTAACTAATGTTTCCTATAAAGTATACTATTTACTAGTCTGATAACCAAATTATAATCAATGCAGTGCTGTTTGGTATTCAGTAAAAATAAAAAAAAAACTTTATGATCTTTGAGAAATGTCACATTTCTAAATTCATTTAGTCTTTGAAAAATATATTGTGATACTTGCCATCTCTGATCTTTTTTGACTATATTTTTCTAAGGCATTTTTGTACATTTAGTGAACTATATAAACAACATTTTCATAAGTACAACTAATATTTTCCTACATGATGTTTCATTTTATTTTACCAAGTTGAACAAATGATCTTTCACCTTATTCCCATGGCATAGCACAGTCCGGGACCAGGTAGGCACTAAATAAATATTTGCTAAGTTAATCAGTGTCCTTGATCAAAACTAGACAAATGCCTATTTACTGATTTCCAAGGAAATGAGTAGATTCAACTATTCAAATCAATTTTTCTCCCATATGTAAGTACCTAAATTAAGATCTGGGTCAAGAGTAGTCAAATTTCTTTTCCCTCTAGATGTCTCACAGAAAATTAAAACCACCTGTACTAACACTGGTCAGTATGGTTGCTATTCTTAAATAATGAGGCACTGAATTACATATTCCTCACGTGTTTAAAACTTCCCAAAAGACATTAGACAGTAAAATAGAAACATTTACTAGACATTCCTATATAATCTTAATAAGAAAAATACTTATTGATGTGCCATTATATTATTGGAGAAAGCAGGGTGGAGAAGTTGTGAGACAGAAAAGAAGTGAATCTATTTTGCTTTACAGTGTAGGGAAGAGACAAGGATTAAAAATATAATTTATCCAAGGAGTCAGAAAAGCTGTAATTTTTTCAAACCTGCTTTAACTCCTACATAGATCCAGTAATAACTTTGCTAGATAGATGGGGAAAAGAGTTGAAGTTATTTAAACAGCAGCAAATGTATTGGATTTCTCATTTGAAGTGCCATTTGCAATACTCAAAGGAACTTCACATTTGGCTGAAAAAGCACACACCATTATTCAACTAGAATGCTGTATAACTTCTGGCAGGCAAAAAAGACATTATTAATAACATCATCATCATCATCATCATCAACATCACCACCATCATCATCACCATTATTATGAAAAAGGGATTTAATCTCCCCCTAGGAATTCTAACTTGAATATAGTCCAGCTTGTAAGAATTGTGCTATACATTTTTTTTTTTTATGAGTAAATGAAAGGATGAGAAAATAGCTCTGATGTTTTATTACCTTGGAATCTGGGACTATAAAGAGACCTGAATTATACAACGTAAAATTATGGGAGAATAAAATGGCACAATGTGCAGTAATTTACAATCAATTTAGTATGTGTCAAGTCATAAATCTGTTGTTCAAATAGATTTCTCACTATTGGAATGAGTGTTTAATTTTAATGTTTATGTGTGTCCCCTGTGCCGTTCCTTTAGGAGTTGTTTCAATAAAATTTTATAATACTCAAAGATATTTTTGACCTGATCAAATCACTGCATTTTATATATGTGGAAAACTTCACAACTGTCAATATATTCCGGCTGAAATTTTCAAAACCTGGCATCAAAAAGGTACAAGTATATTGCACATTTGAGTTCCCCTGTTGACACTTAGCTAAAGCAAATACCCATTTTCATGCCTAAGTGCTTGCTGGAGTGAAACAATTGTGCATTTAGTGCCAAATTCAATACCTGAGTTGAAAGAGTGGCTTCTATTTCGAAGAAGGTTAAATATTTTCTGTAGTGGTCTTCAGCATTTGTCAAGGTGATTTGAAGAATGGGAAGAAGTTGTCCTTGAACTAAGGTATTTATTTGGTTATGCTAGAACCTTAGCTAGAATGCCCTCTCTAGTGTGATGTGTATTAATTACATGGACTTCTAGCATATGTATTTTAATATAGTGTATCTTCTCAGAACACAATTAAAATTCACACTGTTTCTAGTTAATGTTTTTCTTCAGCAACATTATTCCAGAGATATTTGAAACATTTTCAAGGAATACACTGAACAGAGTGCACACAATTAGATATTTATGGCAGGTAGAGAAGAACAACACAAACTGAAATATTCTACCTCCCCTGCAGGGAATACTTGCCCTAGGTGAATAGTATATAAATTCAGCAAATAAATGTTTCTTCCTGGTACTGCAGAAACATCCACAGGGACATTTTAAAAAAGGGAAAAACAAGTGAAAATACTTTTTGTTCCCAGGGAGGATTTAGTTGCCTGAAAATTACAAAGTAGGGCTTAAATATACATTTTTAATGAATAAAATGAATATTTTTTGTTGAGCAAAGCATTAATGAGACAGTTACTATAGAAATTAGTCAGTTCCTGGTTCAACTATTTGAAATCTATATGGAAATTTTTGATAAGACAAAGTAGAGGCCAAAGGGAGGAAGGAAGGAAGGAAGGAAGGAAGGAAGGAAGGAAGGAAAGGGAAGGAGGAAAAGAGGGAGGGAGGGAGGGAGGGAGAGAGAGAGAGAGAGAGAGAGAGAGAGAAAGAAGGAAAGAAAGAAAGAAAGAAAGAAAAAGAAAGAAAGAAAAAAGAAAAGAAAGAAAAACAAAGGAAGGAAGAAAGAAAGAAATTGAGAAACTTAAACGTTTGGGGTGCCTGGGTGGCTCAGTTAAGCATCTGACTTTAGATGAGGCCATGATCTCATGGTTTATGGGTTCGAGCCCCGTGTCAGGCTCTGTGCTGGCAGCTCAGAGCCTGGAGCCTGCTTTGGATTCTGTGTCTCCCTCTCTCTCTGTCCCACCCCTGCCTGCTCACACTCTGTCTCTGTTTCTCTCAAGAATAAATAAACATTAAGAAATTTTAAAAAATTGAAAACCTTTAGTCAGAAAAAAAATAAGTGGAAAAGAAATGGGTGACATAATTATGTGTGTGTGTGTGTGTGTATGTGTGTGTAATTGCGTGAAGGAATTGTGTGGGTATGTGTGTGAAGAAATGTACAGGTACTCACATTTACTAAGGTGCTCCTGTGTTCCTTTGTTTTTTAATAATCCTTTTTTCCAGTGTGAGATAAATATTTTATTCTTGATATACATTAAAACATTTTTGTCCTGGGAAGTAAAATATCACTATCTGTACCTCAACCTCATTAATCACATAATATTAAAACAAATAAAAATAAGGAATTTAACAAATTGGATTTCCTCACATTTGAAACATTTTGATTTACTTAATCAAATACTTCTGAATATTTGATGGAATTTTTTATTTATTAAATTAGACATTTTAGTGTTTTAGATAGCTTAAATAGAAACAACACAATGATTCCAGTTACAATCAATGCTTTCACGTGAAATCCGAATACAAAAGTGCAGATGCTAGGGATTTATATGGTTTCTTGATTAATTTTTGACATTTTTATTTTGACTTATATTCTTATATTTTAAATTCTTTATCATATTTTTCTTTTTATTCTTAAATACGTATTTCTTGTTTATTGAAGGGAGTTATAATTAAGATTATGTAACTGATGAAATAGGAAAGATGGTCAAAAATTTGTGGGCAGGGCTAGAGAATTTGGTAAACCTTTACCAGTTCTTCTGATCAAGTACTTTATGCCAAGAGAAGGACACCCTCTTAAAATTAGACACTGTCCATTGCATGTGGAGAGGTCCAAGTTCTCTGCCTTATGAACTACGGGTGTGATTGCTGAGGAATGTGCAATCTATGTTTAATTTTTCAAGAAACTCCAAACTGTCTACCAAAGTGACTATCCCGTTTGACATTCCAACTAGTGGTCAACTACAGTTCCTGTTGCTCTGCATCATTAGCATGTGGCATTGTTTTTTGCTTGTTTGGCTTTCCGGAATTCTATTAGCTGTATAGTGATATCACATTAATGCTTTAATGTGCACATAATAGCATGATATTGAGCATCATTTCATATCTAATTGGAATCTGCCTATTTTCTTTGGTGAGGCATCTTGTTGGGTTTTAATTCTGTGACCCTATTTTTAGATTTTTTTCCATGTATCATTTCTTTATATTTCATCCTTATATGAGTCACATACAATTGATGTCTTTTTCAAGTGTATTGATTGGAGCCTAAAGGTTCAGATTTGGTTAAACCTCAAAGCCTTTATTCAATTGGGAATGCAGAAACGACAATTTTTTTTTCTTTCTTCTCAGAAGACGTTAAAATCCAGACTTAACATTTTACATTCTTCACCTAGCTTCTAGCTTTCATTTTCCAGGAAATTGCTCAGATAAGATGGCATATATCTCTGCAAGAATAAGAAACACTTTGGGGGCATAACACAACCTAAATTTTTATTAGTTCAAAAAAGACTTCCCCATTGGACACAGTGAAATCAGAAATACAGCTATTCTCTGCAGCTGAATTCAGGGCACACCATCACCCACAGTGAGCAAGTTCTTTAGAGTCCTTGACTATATATGTGTATATATACATACATATATGATAGAGACTATGTATGTGTATATATATACACATACATAGTCTCTGTTGTGTATACATATATACAGATATATATATATATATATATATATATATATATATATACGCATACATAGTCTCTGTTGATTGAGGCTGATCCCAGGGACTGCTAATTCCCCACCACGTGAGCCTTCTGGATTTTGGAAGAGCCCCTTCCTAAAGCTTTAGAAAAAAAGACCTAGATCAGAGGTACAGACCTAGGCTGTAGAATCACTTACAATGGGGTCGCAAGACTCTGACATTACAAATGAGTTTCATTTCAAACTCATCTAGTGCTAAGGAAGAGAGACTTTTCATACCATCTTGGAGGACATTAGATCCCAAACTTTGATGTGATAATCTCCCTAGGACCACATCAGTTTATCTGTCTACTTCTCTGCTTATTTGTGCAACTCCCCTTTGGGTTTTTTAAATATATATTTGGGTATTTTCTTTTTTTTTTTTTTTCATTTCTTGGGAAGGAGGCCAAATTTCTTATTCTTCTTTCTTTATTTTTTAATTTAGCTTTATTTCTAATTACGTCTAACGAGAATTATTTGAGAACTGCCTAATCCACAATTTTTCTGGAACAAGAAAGTCCCCACAGTGACATAATTTTATTTACTGGAGGAATTTCCCACTGCAACTATATTATTTGATTGGTTAGTGATTTATATGTTTATAATTTTTCTCTCCTTACTAGGTATAAATTCCATGAATGCAGGGACACTAGCCATCAATCACATAGAGATTAAATGAGAGAAGTTGTATTTGTACCCAGACAGCCTGACTCCAGGGGCCGTGTACTTAGCTGGCAAGTTACACTGCCAAATAATTTTTGCTCATAATACAATTTTCCTTTTAATAAAATAGTTTTCAGTGTTAATTATCAAAAGAACAGTATGGAAAGTTGTTTCCCTATATTCGTTCATTTAATACTTGCAATAAAATTAAGTAGGTGTATTATTATTTCTATTATATGGATGAGCGACAGGATTGTTTCAACTGAGTTAACAGGTAATTAGTAGCAAAATTCAAACCCGGGGCTGCCCTACCTCAGTTCTGTCTGTCTTTTCTTTCCTTCTTCCTTCCTCTGTTTTTTCCTTCTATTCTTCTTCCCTTCCTTACTTCCTACCCTCTCCTTCTTTACTTGTTAAATATTTATTGCAGTTAATGAAATCCAGCCACTTTATATTCACGTAGTTGGGAACAAAACAATGAGCAAAACCATCATGCTTAATGTCTTCATGTACATCTTAGTGAGGGATACAAAACAAAAACTGTAAGTAAACAAATGAGATATTGCATAATATGGCAAATATGAAAGGAGTTAAATGAGTGGCTAAATAGAGAATAGCAGAGCCGTGTGGTCTTGCCTCCATACAAAGGAATGTCTCTGAGGAAGGGATATTTTGGCTGAGACACAGGAGATGAGAATGATCTAGCTTTGCAGAGTTTAGAGGACACAGCCCTTCAAATATAGGAACATGATCTAGCTTTGCAGAGTTTAGAGGACACAGCCCTTCAAATATAGGAACGTAAAAACACCTTGATCAAGAAGGAGTTTCTGTGAGCTTATGGAAGAACATTATCTGTGAAGGATAGTGAGCAATGGTAGGCAGGTGCAAGGTAAAGTTAGAATCAAAGATGTGTCTTGAAATTTGATGATCAAATATCTATTCTCAACCATCTCCGCTGCTACTACTGGTCATGCACAATTTACTCTGAATGTTTCCATATTATTTAAACCTATTCTTGAGGTTTGCTGTCTTAGTAAATTATATTCCCTCTATCAATGTTACTTTCTTTTATTTCCTCCTCTTGGAAAAAAATCTAAGTCCCCTTTCCTCTTTTAAAGGTTTTTGCCTTGTTTCTCCAAGCAAATTTAATTGCTCCCTCTTCTAAATAGCTCTTATATTTTTATGGTGGCATTTACCACATTTTAGTTCAATAGTCTGTTTATAGCAATGTGTCTCTGCCCTACACTCTGAGATCGTGTGAGACAATGATCTCCTATTCATTGTGTGTTCCAGAGAATGCCCTTTTTAAAAAGTCAGGTTTATTGTATTCTAATTTACATAGAGTAAATGTCAAATTTTTAGTGTGTAGTTCAATGCATTTTAACAAAAAAAAAATGCAGTCATGTTGCAACCACAACCATTGCTTAGATTATTTCTATAAACCAAAAAGTTCCCTTATGCCCTTTGCATTCAAACACTCTTCAACTCTGTTCCCTTGCAATTAGTGATCTGTTTTCTGTCTCTATAGTTTTGCCTGTTCCAAATGTATATAAATAGAACCATGGAGCATAATCTTTTTGATCCTGCTTCTTTGCATAGCATAATGCATTTGGTAGCAACCATTTGATTGTAATATATATATATATATATCTGAATATTATCCCATATATGGATGGACTACTGTTTCTCTGTATATTTACAGGTTGCAGGCATATAGCTGATATTCATGGACTGATGTTTTTGTGAATATATGTTTTCATTTATATGAAATATCCAAGCCATTTGAAACTTCTGGGTCATACATTTAGGGCATATTTAAATTTGTAGGAGACTACCAAATTGTTTCTAAAGAAGCTATGACATTTTTCATTCACAGCATCAGTGTATGAGAGTTCATGTTGTTCTTTAATTGGTATTGTCACATTGCCTTTTATTTTCCTTTCCAGTTATTCTTTATGTTGTGATATCTCACTGTGGTTTTAATTTCTTTAGTTACAAATGATGGTGAGCATTTTTATTTGTGTATGCCCCATTTATATATCATCTTTGATCAAATATCTATGAAAATCATCTACCAATTCAAAAATATTACTGTCAAGTTTTGAGAGTTTTTACATATTCTGGATATATATACTTTATGTGGCAAGCATTTTGAAAATAGATTTTTTTATGATTTTTTCTTTAATTTCTTTCTAGGGATTTTGGAAAGGTAGAAGTTTTTATTTCGATGAAGTCCAATTTATAAATATTTTAATGGATTACACTTTTGTGTCATATCAAAATCATTTGCCTAACTCAAATTCACAATAAATCTCTTCAGTGTTTTCTTGTAGAATGCTTATATTTGAGGTTTTGCATTTTGTTCTATGATCCACTTTGAGTTAATTTTTTAATGGAGCACAATGTATAACTTTAAGGTTCATTTGATTATATATGATATTCAATTGCTCCATTACTGTTACCTGATTAAAATGTATTTATTCCATTGAGTTTCCTGGTATATTTGTATTAAATAAATTGATCATATATGTGACACTTTATAGGTTAACAATGTACAATCCAGGCCTATCCAATCACTAATACTATACCATGTTAATAACCCGTTCTTTTAGGTCTTGAATTCTGGTAATATGAGTCTTCTACCTCTCTTTCATTTTGTCTCATTTATTTGCTTTCCCACATAAGATAGTCACTTGTTGACATCCCACAACAAGAGGGATGCCTGGCTGGCTCAGTCAACAGAGCATGTGACTCTTGATCTTGGGGTTGTGAGTTTAAGCCCCGAATTGGGCATAGAGCTCAATGAATGAATGAATGAATGAATGAATGAATAAATAGAAAAAAATAGAAAACCTGGGAATATAACTGGCTTGTGATGAATCTACAAAGTCTAATTCCTATGACACATCCCTCTTTCATATTACTCTGATGGGAATAACCAAGTAGAGTAACATGTTCATAGCCAGAAGCAATAGCCACATCATGTCTGGAGTTAGGCATGTAATACATTCTATCTAAAGCACACACATTACTGGACATGTAGAAGTGATGATCCCTTGAAGAAAATGTTAGATACTGATGCTAGAGGGAAATTGAATATGCCCTAAGCAGCCAAAACAAACAAAAAAAAATATCCAAAAATATCCTCATTATAGATAAAAAAGTAATTTATATATATTTTTCAAAATTAGAGACTATGTCCCTTTGTACACATTACTTTTATTTATTTGGTTGTTTATTTATTTATTTTTAATATAATTTATTGTCAAGTTGGCTAACATAGAGTGTATACAGTATGCTCTTGGTTTTAGGAGTTCCAGAAAAAGGAAACGAAGAGAGAGAAAGGGGCAGAAGGTTTACTTGAACGAATTATAGCTTAGAACTTCCCCAACTGGGGGAGGAAGCAGACATTTAAATCCAGGAGGCACAGAGAACTCCCTCCAGACGTTAACAGGAACAGGCCTTCTCTATGACATATAATAGTGAAACTGGCAAAATACAAAGATAAAGAGTATTCTGAAAGCAGCTAGATGAACAGGCCCTAACGCACAAGGATGTACGTATTATTTTTCATTTAGAATGATTAAAAGTTATATGAATGAAAAATTGGATAAATACAGTTTGGAGAGGAGGCAAATGTATTAGTCAGTATTACAATATTGTGAACCATAAACATCTTAATTAAAAAAAAACAGCCTTTTTTTGTATGCAGCCTAACATCTTTACTGATTTGTTTCTTAAGTTAATAGAAGCCCACTCTCCAGGTAGCTTCAAATTCCTGTCATAGATAAATGCTTTTAGCTCTTTCTTTTCATGTCATCGCGCTTATGTACCTTCATCAGCCCGAGGCACTTTGTGCTTATTTAGTTGTTTTTTTTTTTTTTTTAAGTGGTCCTTAATTACCAAATGGTTTGACATTCTTCTGCAAAATGAGATTTAAGCTAATATTTTTAATGAATTTATGCTTGAAAATGGCACTTCACAGGGGAATATGATAAACTTATTAGTATTCAATACCATGATTGATGAGTCTCTAAATAGACTTTTGAATGTTACCAATGCATATTTTCATGATCAGAAAGGATTTTAATAGGACACTCTGAGAAGCAAAATAACTGGAATACAAAACAACATGATAATATAACATGATATTGGAAGGAGATCGTGTGTTGCTCAAAATGGAATTAAAATGTTTTCTCCAAACAAATCAATATCAATTGTATTTGCGAGAAAGAGATTTATATAGTGTGCAATTGCTATCTAGATTATCCTTTCCTTGCTTGGAGAAATAGAAACAAACCACTGGAGAGACAAAGTTATGTAGAGAACATCTTTTCACCCTATCAGAATCTATTGTAGTAGCTGGACCCATCTTTCATCATCCAATAACAATAGGCTTCAGAAACAAATTAGATCAGTCTCCTGTCCTTCAGCAGAACGTTCCTCTTAAATTTCAAGAATTTTAGCCTTGGAGCAACTGATTCTTGAAATTTGGGAAGCAAAACACCTGGATAGTAGAGTAAATGTTTTAAATTGTCCTGAAAAATGCAATGTTCCTAATGTAGATATAGTTAATTTTGCTTTCTTTTTAATGTCTTGATATGTCTTGTGCTCTTACCTTTAAAAGAGTTTTATTAATCCTGACACGGTTTTAAAACTCTCAGCGTAGGGCTAATAAAACAAGATACAGGACAGATTAATTTATTTTATTAAATAGACTAGATAACTTGCCACCATAAAAACAGAGCCTGAGGCTAAAAGTACAAATAAAGTAATATTTACATCTTTATCATTAGGCATCATGTGGAGAATGCCCTTATCATAAAATGGACTTTTAACCTTCACTCACTAGTCTCCTCAAATTCATCATAAAAAGACAGACACTGATTTAGAATTAATAAAACATGCGTTACTCTAAAGCTACATAATAATTGTTATAATCCTGTACTGATTTGTTAGTATTCATTGTGTTTTTAAAATAAATTAAATAAAAGCCATAAATTGAGCCAAACATGGTATCATAGATAACAGTGTTAAATAGTCAAATAATACTTCTGAAGCTTTACAGGCAAATAAATCCTCAAAGTGTCACATGTATCAAGACTTGGATTAGATTTTAGCCTAGTTACAAACCATTAAGTTAACCTATTAATGTTTTATAGATTATGCTGGAAGAGAAAGACTCGGTTCAGAGCAAAAAGATTGTTAACATTCACAGCACAGCAAGTAACAGGTAAATCCACACACTTGCATCAATTTGGTCACCCAAAAGTCCCACAGAGATGAAGCGGTATCGGCTCAAATGGAAAGTAGGGTTTGTTTTGCAGCTGAGAAACATCGAGCTTTGTGGACCCACCACTCAGGAGCAAGCATGTTCTTTGCTGCAGAGACAAATGTTACCTTCAAATGTTCCTAAAGATTACTAGCTGGAAATCTAGACCTGAGAAGTATGCCAGGTAAAAAGAGTTACCAGGTAAAATGTGTAGGAGCATGAGAGACCCATGAAGGAACATCTCTCTCCAAAAGTTTTTACTACAAATATGGAATAAACAGGTTCCCCACATGGGGTAGATACAGAGATAATGCATATCATATATTATATATATTATATATATATATTATATATTTATATATATATTTCTTCAATGATTAATTTGTTAAAGTTTATTTGTTATTTTAAGAGAGAGCAAGCTGGGGAGGGGCAGAGAGAGGGGGATAGAGAGAGATTCTCAAGCAGGCTCTGCACTGGCAGCATAGCACAGAGTCTGATGCAGGGCTTGAACTCACAAACCATGAGATCATGACCTGAGCTGAGATCAGGAGTCAGATGCTTAACCCACTGAGCCATCCAGGCACCCTAAAAAAAATGTGTGTGTGTGTGTGTGTGTGTGTGTGTGTGTGTGTGTATATATATATATATATATATATATATATATATATAAATTAATCACATATATTAAATAATTTTATTTTCCCCTGTGGAAATAGGCCCACAAAATCATCATTGCAAAACTAATTTTTTATCATATTTTACTCATTTCGTGAGTTCATACTGCGCTTCACAATATAGATAACAAGAAGTAAGATTTATTCCCTCATTTGGGTAGTTGGTTTCATGCTTGCTTTCTTAACAGTTCAAAATTGTCACTGAAATTAATCATGTCCTACCCTTTTTTCTTGAATAATCTTCAGGAATTGCTTTTAGAGTAATGTATAAACTACACACATGCACACACGCATGCGCGCGCGTGCACACACACACACACACACACACACACACACTCGGTATTACCTGTCAGCACACATTATTTTTAGACAATTTCTTAATGCTTGATTACCCAGTTTATTTATTAGCTATTTCTTATAATCTCTTCAAATGAAAAAAATGTCCCAAGAAAATCATATCACTAATAAATTGTGTTTTTAACATAATTTAGAAGTTGAATTCCAAAGATATTTTAGGAGGCCATAGTAACCAAGATTATAGTCTTGAATATATCTATAGAAAGGTTAATAACCAAGAAAATGGAACCTGAGTGGCTCAGTCAGTTGAGCATCCAACTCTTGATTTTGGCTCAGGTCATGATCTCATGGTTTGGTTCATGCGGAATGAGCCCCAGGTCCGGCTCTGTGCTGGCAGTGCACGGCCAGCTTGGGATTTTCTCTCTCCTTCACTCTCTCCCCCTCCCCTGCTCATACTCACTTTCTTTCTCTCCAAATAAATAAATGAATACATAAAATGCCTTTAAAACAATTTCATCCATATTATATTAAAACATTGAAAAGATTTTACAAATCAGTAGGAAAGTATTTTATGATGCAAATGAGGTAGTCAACATGTAGATTATTTCAGAATAGAAAATTTACCTGGAGATAGTCCAACCTCTCGTCAGTTGTAACTCAAATAAATTTCTTTGACTGGTAGAATTTTAGGCCTAGAAGGATTTATGAAAAACATAGTTTATGTTTATATATTTTCAGGATAATAAAGTAGAGAGGCTAAAATGGTCTATTCATGGTAAAGTAGTAGATTAGAAGTATAACTAGCAACTATTTCTTTCATTTTCCAAACTGAAATTTGGTTAATTTGTAAAAATTTATCAAAATCTCAACAAATGAAATAGGGAAAATACTGATTTAATAAGGTTAAATTAATTAAAATTATAATAATACTAATAATATTAGATAATACTTATTGAGGGCTTACTACATGTTTTATTTATCTATTTGTATATTTATTTCTTTACTTGGACAGAGAGCACATATGAGCAGGGGAGGGGCATGGTCGGTGGGGAGAGAATCCCAAGCAGCTGACAGAGCAGAGCCTGCTATGGGGCTCAGTTAACCATGTCTTAAACGATGGAACCATAATTTTATGTAAATAGTACAACTTTAGAGCAAGTATTCTCAACCTTTAAAGCAGGTATTTAGGCACAGGCTAAGACACAGGCAAAATGTAAAAGAAATAGAATATGGGAAAGAATAAAATTAATGTTATACCTGTTTTGCTTGTTATGTCTGATCCATTCTAACACAAGAGAGGAGGGTGGACAGAGATTTCATCCTACAAATTGGATTTTTTGGAAAAACTCCTGTACATTAAGCCTGTTCCTAAGCTTGGTGGACATAAATGTAAGAGATGTGACTATACAAAATGTGGGGGTACATCCAAAATAATTTTTCCAAAATGTATCATCTCTCTTTGGAGTCTCAAAGAAATGATTAGGAACCATGATGTCAAGGTAAATAGCTGTTCAGAAAATTAAGATCCTACAACAGAATGATAATGATTGTGAGCCAATTTATATTTTGTTAAGTATCAAAGCCTAGGTGCGGGTCATTCCACAATGTACATTAAACTGAATTTCATGTCTTGATAAACTCTTATGCCTACCTACCAATTTCCAACTGTTTTCAGTGATCACAGAGCAGAGGCATAATAAGATGTTACTGAGAAATGATATATCATTTCCAATGACTCAGTTCGGAGTTTCTCCCACCTCTACTGCCTGGCACTTTCCCTTACCCTCCATCGATAACCCTCTTGTGGACATCATTTTAGATAAAACCAAGTCTAGTCATCTAAAGCGTATCATCGACATGAGCTGCTCCTAGCTTGGCCTTATGCTGACTTACAGTGCCAGCTTGCCCTTTCTTTTAGTTGTGTAAAAAGGGATAAACACTTAAGGTATTGAGTGTAATGGATAGGTAATGCCTCTAAAGCACTAAAGAAATTCTAAAATGTATTGGATGATAGAGATAAAGAAATCTGTGGATGTAACAGTTTGATTTTCCACCAGCACTTCAGGCAATGAATCCAATCTTACAGATCTCATTCCATACTAGCTTTTCGTGTTCCCAGGGGATAATGCTTTACTTATGTGAAAACTATTAAGTCATGCATTTATACATCTGTCGATAGTTTCATTGGAAGATTCTTTAAACTGTATTTGCATTTGGGGTATAATAGGGATTTTGATTTTACTATAAAGTTATATGGGATAATCTTTGTAGAACAGTGTTTACTGAGAAAAGATGGCTAAATTATAACAACTGCACACTGCTATGATATTGTCCACATTATTATTACTGAAGAAGAGATTGTAGAATCTCTCAAATATGATTTCTTTAAATTTGGTTTAACAGAGTAAACAACTCTTGCGTAACTAATGTCGAAAATATTTTTAACTTAGATGCTGTAGTTGAGGAGCAAATGAATACTAGCAAATAGGGGTGTAGGTTTATTATACACTTAAATATTTTAGTGTTTTATTTAAGGATTATTGTCCATTTACAAACATAACACTTACAGAATATGGTCATTTTAAATTGCCGAGAATAAAGTATTTTTATATCTTACCCTAAAGAGTTATAAACATTAGGATGTACACTTTATTGCAGCATAACACAATATGTTGTCATGCAAAACTGTGGACTTTTTTTTAAAAAGTACATTACTTTTAAAATGCCCCCGATTTTATGTTCTTGCTGATAGAGAACACAGCATATATTGACTATGCTGGGTTAATTTACTTTTTATTATTTTACTACTTTCTCTGGTGGATAATTTTTCCTTAATTTTAGTTTCATGAATTATTCTGTTTTACACAAATTATACAACCCCAAAATAAGCTTAAAGTCATTCAGATCACATGCTAGCTATTTCTTAATAGAAATATTCAATTTGTTCCAATACTTATGCCTTCTTTCTTTCTGGTTTATATAAATTATGATCCCATTAAGCCTTTACAGTTACACAGTTGCCATGTTGTACATTCTTTATTGTGGAATATTTATCTCCCAGTCTACTAGGAATCATGAATGATAATGATCTCAGAATTAATTAACATTTTTACTCATGATATACTTCCTAAGATTTTTCATACCATGTTTTAAGAGAATTCATATGTGTTTACATTACCTGATTCATCTTTACCATTAACTTTGAAAACTTGGGCCCCATATGGAAAAAGTATTTTTAGGGGCACCTGCATGGCTCAGTTGGTTGAGCGTTCGACTTCGACTCGGGTCATGATCCCCCAGTGTGTGGGTTCGAGCCCCGCGTCGGGCTCTGTGCTGACAGCTCAGAGCCTGGAGCCTGCTTCTAATTCTGTGTCTCTCTCTGCCCCTCCCCTGCTCATGCTCTGTCTCTCTCTGTCTCAAAAATAAATATAAACATTTAAAAAAATTTTTTAAGTATTTTTAGTATTTTCTAGACATCACAAGTTATGACGTAACATTTCCTTCAATGGTTACTTCTGAATTTAAGAAAATAAAAGGTAGTAACTGAATTGCTGGAAAAAGTTAATTTACCTGTGGAGACAGGAAAAGCACAATTGGTTGCCAGGGATTTGAGGATACAGGGAAGTAGGATGAATAGGTTCAGCACAGGAACATCTTAGGGCAGTGGAACTATTCTGTATGATACTTAATAGTGCACGCGTGCCTTCTACATTTGTCCAAACCCATAGATTGTACAACACAAAGAGTGAACCCTGATGTAAACAATGGGCCTTAGTTAATAATAATGTATAAATATTGGCTTGCTTATTCAAACAAATGTATCACACCAATGCAAAATGGTAGTAATAGGAGACTAGGAGAGGGAATGCTGAGAAACTATGTGGAAACTTTCTTTACTACCCACTTAATTTTTCTGTAAACCTAAAACTACCCTATAAAGTAAAGTCTACTGGTAAAAAAAAAAAATCAAGCTAATTTGGAGTCAGAAAGAAACATAACATAAAGATTTTTGGCTTCGTTTAACCTTAAATTTCTAACAATGTTGTCTTAGAATCATTTAAATTATCTGTGCTTTGGTTTGATCATCCATAAATGTTTAATAGTAACTACCTCAAACGTTTATTGTGACTGTGAAATCAGAAAATGTCCATAAAGCAACTAGCACAGTATTGACACTAAGCAGGTGCTCCACAATTAACAGATACTATCAGCTCTCATATAGCTACACATTTATTCATTTAACAAATATTTGGTAATTACTTCCTATATGCCAAGGACTATTCCATGTTCTGTAAAGGTGAGGAGAGAGAGAGAGAGAGGGAGAAACGAAATCCTTATCCTCATGGTAAGGATGACTTTCGTGCTCAAGAGGCTTTCATCATCTTTCACTTATAAATAAATAAAACCTTTAATGTCTTAAAATAGTTAAAGGAATGTTTGTTTTTTACATGGAGCCCTGACTGATAGATATAGAATGGAAATTTATGTAAATCGTTACCAAGACAATTCTTTTGCATTCCAACTCTGTACCTAAGAATTGTGATATTTACAAATCTGTGAATATATGAGTGTAGGTTTATTCCTATGTAAGTGGAAATTATAACATGTGTCCTTCCTATTTTGAAAGCTATAGGGTTAATTTGTAAATAATAACATATATAATTAGGTTACAACTTTACTACCATAACTTCGTGTGTTTTGCCTTGTTCTGCTAGAGTAGGAAGTATAAAGACATCAGTAGAGAACATACATACCAATCTAGGGAGCTCTCGCATCTATACAATAAGATACACAGAAATATATTGTGTAAAATTAATCCAGCATTATACATCAATTTTAGAATTTTTAGACACTTTTAACTATGTGTTATACAAAAGCTTGGAGACATTGTCAAATTTCTGATCTGAAAATCAAACCCAAAGAATTATGTAGCCCTTGAGTCTGATTTTGTAAAATATTGTGCAAAAGGACTAAAATTAATAGATATCTGTATATCCTATCATACAGAAGGCCCATAAGTAGTTCTAATAGTTCAAGGCCAGACTTTGGATCTCCAAAGCAGAAGCAGTATTCAATTCCCCTTATGTCAGTGAGAATGCCAGTAAGATTTAGCAAGAATTAGAGGATTAGCAGTTGAACTTCAAATGTGAGCTACTATCACAGAGTTCCTTCCACCTGGATCAAGGAAGTATATAAGGTAATGTAAGTGGTTTGGTAGCAGATAATTTAAATAATATTGACAAAACCTCATATTTAATGGATATATCATACATGTATATATACTGTGTTTTATGTATAATGGACATGTGCATGTATAGTAGTTATACATGATATTCAAAATAGCTATATAATCATTTTGATCTTTCCTTCCATCAATGTGGCAAAGCAGGGATGTGACTAATTTTCCTGTGCTACTTTAAGATTGCAATGATTTTAGCTTATTTCATAATATAATTTTTTCATTACATTCTTTGTGGTAATGGAAATATAGAGGGTGACTAGAAGATGTATACATAAACATGTTTCAGGCTCTGAATACTAAATTCTCCTGATACTGCACTTTCAGAGAAAAATAAAAACAAAAAGGGCTAACTAGCCAGATACACTTTGATTTTTGAATGGCAGGGCTAATTTTAATGTGTATTTGGAACACACATAAGCATATATGTATATGAAATCCTGCCCTCAGTGTTAAGAATACAATTTACATAAATCTGAACCCTAACTATGGTTTGGGCTCTGTTCTAAACCTTTCATAAATATTGCCTCATGTAATGCTCATCATAATGCCAACAGGTAGTTAGAATTATTGCCCAATCTCACAAAAGAGAAAATTGAAGTATGTAAGATGTTACTTGACTTTCCAGAGATCGTATAAAGGAAGTGAATGGTGGAGCTAGAATTTAAGCAGAATTGGCTGGCTTCAGAGTCCATACTTTTAATTTCCCCTCTGTGATGACATTTACTAGGAGAATCACTTCACTCAGATCGCAATGTTTGTTTGAATTATGATGAAAAAAAAAAGAGAGAGAGAAAAGTTTGTGTTCCATAAGATAGAAAGGTAAACATAATGTTGTTTCATAATAACGCATTTTACGCCACCATAGAAAATATTCACTCAGAAAATTTTACTTTCCCAGAATCTAATACTGTATGGATAAAATCTCTCATGACCTAATTTGCAATTTTTCCCTGGTATGTGTGTGTGTGTATTTTTTTCTTTAATTTTTCTATTGAACATTGCATAAGATTTCTTCACTGTAGGTTTTCTGTCTTGTATGAGAAGGTTGTTGTTACTTTAATGTTTCATCTTAGTTAATGCCACGTGTGCTATAGAGGTGAAGATTTACTCTTGATATTATTTACTATTTACTTTTTATATTTAATATCAATAAATATCAATTTATTATTATTATTATTATTATTATTATTAAAATGTGTGCCCAGCAGGCCACCAATAGATATAAGGGTAAGGCTGCAACACATCAAGCTTATTATCCCTTGGTTTGTCCAAAGAACTTGCCAAGTAAATTTCCCAAGTCCTGACTAGAGAACTCAAGTTTCCAAGTATGACTTGCTCCCAAATTTTGAGAGTTTTTGACACTTTGTATAAAGAGTTTGGAGAGATGGTTCTGCCTGCGCTCAAGAACCTTAAAATTAGAGATATTATATTACATTACTACTTTGGAAAATACAATTGTCAGACTAGTTATAAAGTGCTTTGGACTAGGCATCACAATTGTTGATGTGAAAGTTATTTATATATTCATTTAGTTAAATGAACTAGTATTTTCAGTAGTTCTGTTGGGATAAAAAAATGTTAATATTTTTGAAATATTTTGCGTCTTTCTTTGTATCAGAAAGCAATGGAATTTTTGTATGATAGTTATATAGTATTCAGATTTAAAGTTGTACCAACAATTTTCAGTGGGGAAATTAAAAAATTGGTCCACTTTTAAATATTAATACATAACAAATTATGTAAGGGGTATGTCATCTTAAAATTTTACTCTCTAAATATTATAAGGTAGGTTTTCTGGGATATATCGAAGGGAAAACATAGACATTGAAAAAAAATAAAAGGAAGACTTAAATAAGTTGTAACAGACCCTTTCAACTAGTGAATATGAAACTCTCCATTGGCTCTCTACAATATCGCGATTTCACATGATTTTATTAGTATTCTATAACCAATTTTTGAAATAAATATTTCATTGAAAAATACTTTCCTTGGGGCGCCTGGGTGGCTCAGTCGGTTAAGCATCCAACTTCAGCTCAGGTTATGATCTCACAGTCCGTGAGTTCGAGCCCTGCATCAGGCTCTGTGCTGACAGCTCAGAGCCTGGAGCCTGCTTCAGATTCTTTGTCTCCCTCTCTCTGACCCTCTCCCATTCATGCTCTTTCTCTGTCTCAAAAATAAATAAAAATTTAAAAAAAAATTAAAAAAAAGAGAAAAATACTTTCCTTTAGTTGATCGCTATACCAAGGAAAATATTTTATGCAGGTAAAAATAAAAATTTAAGGGGCATCTGGGTGGCTCAGTTGGTTAAGTGTCCGACTTTGGCTCAGGTCATGATCTCATGGTTCATGAGTTCAAGCCCCGTGTGGGTCTCTTTGCTGACAGCTCAGATCTGGAGCTGCTTTGGATTCTGTGTCTCCCTCTCTCTCGGCCTCTTCCCTGCTCATGCTGTCTCTCTCTGTCTCTCAAAAATTAATAAACATTGAAAAAAATTAAAAAATAAAAGTTTAAATCTTGTTCATTTCTTATAGAGTAATTCTACTTGATTTCATGTACATCTATGTACATTAGTTATAAATGAGGCAATGATAACAGTTTCTCTTTCCGGGTACTGTGTGAAATTGAGTGCTCATTTGCTATAATGTATAATAACTATATCCCAAATCTTATATTATAATTTCTATAACAAACTAGTCATGATCAATATAATGTTGATTTTATTTGAATACTTTCATGCAATTCTCTTCTTGATTCATGATTAAGTTGTAATTTAATATAGATTGTTGTTTTTTTTTAAACAATAGATTCCAGGAACCTAATAAATCTAAGATTCTATTTTGCTCTGCCCATGGAAAACTGGTCATTTGCAATACAAAAAAAAAAAAAAGACGATATTCTACTTAATAACTTTGTAGAGAGGTATTATTTTCATGATCATAAATATTATGAAAATCTATATTGTAATTAAAGTAAAAATTAGGAGGGCCACCCAGGTGGCTCAGTCCAGTAAGCATCCAACTTCCACTCAGGTCATGATCTCATGGTTTGTGGGTTCAGGCCCTGTGTTAGGCTCTGTGCTGACAGCTCAGAGCCTGGAGCCTGCTTTGGATTCTGCCTCCCTCTCTCTCTCTGCCCTGCTCCCACTCACACTCTGTCTTTCTCTGTCTCTCAAAAATGAATAAACATTAAAAAAATTAAACAAAAAAAGTAAAATTTAGGCATATTACATGAAATAATACAAAAATAAAAATCTGGACTGGAAAATATTTTTGTATATATTTAACAAGTAGATCAATTTTTTTTCAGTATGGAACTAAAAGGATAAATTAATAAATACTAATTCTCTAAAATAGGCAGGTAGTGATATCTTTAGTTTTGCTTACTTAATCGATATGTGATTTTATTTTTCCATGGGACAAAATACTTCAGTGTATGTAATAATACTAATTTGTGCATAATTTGTGCTCCTCCCTTTTCCCCTTAAAAATAACTACAATTCTCAGGTCGGATTTGTAGGTTATAACATAAATATCTAACAAATGTGAATACAGAAGTATGTATTCAAGAAAATAGAGATCACTTGTAATAACATTTCATAAAACTAAACATTGTGGGTGTCTGGGTGGCTAGGTGGGTTAAGCATCCAACTCTTGATTTCGACTCGGGTCGTGATTTCATTTCAGGTCTTTGAGCTTCATGTGGGGTTCTGTGCCGATGGTGTGGAGCCTGCTTGAGAGTCTCTCTTTCCCTCTCTCTGCTCTTCTGTTCGTGCTCTCTCCCTCTCTTTCAAAGTAAATAAATACATTTTTTTAAAAGGTAAACATTGTTTTCATTTTGATAACATATGTCTTATTGCATACACTAAATCCTCACTTGCTTTTTTATTTAAAAATATGTTAGACTTATGTACATCATGGCAATTAATATGTCATAATTATAAAACACTTAAAATTGCTATTTTTCATTGAGATCAACCTTATAGACATTTCACACATGTGATTATTTTAAAATAAGTTTATAATGCAGAATTTATGAGTCAAATAATATTGTGACTTAAAAATTTGGTACATAGGGGCACCTGGGTGGCTTGGTCGGTTGAGCGTCCGACTTCGGCTCAGGTCACGATCTCGCGGTCGGTGGGTTCGAGCCCCGCGTCGGGCTCTGTGCTGACAGCTCAGAGCCTGGAGCCTGTTTCAGATTCTTTGTCTCCCTCTCTCTGTGACCCTCCCCCGTTCATGCTCTGTCTCTCTCTGTCTCAAAAATAAATAAACGTTAAAAAAAAATTAAAAAAAAAATTTTGGTACATAGGGCCAAAATAATTTGAAAATATGTATGAACACTCATATGACTAGTGCTGGACATTGCCAGTCTGGCAATGATAGGAAGTGAAAATTATCAGATTTTTATATTATTGGCTCCTGGAATATCTAATTTTATGACACCTTTACAAGTTATTTGTCCATTTATCCATTGAGATATTCATTATCTTTTTGTTACTTTATGCTGTGTAATTGTTTTAAATTTGTATTTTGGTGCGTAAATAAAATAACACATAAGATTAAAAAGATAACACATGCTCACAATTAAAATAATTTTAACAATAAATGATAATTAATAACAACTTATTTGCAAGTAAATGAGAATATTTCTTTGTATCCTTGTGTATATATATATATATATATATATGTGTGTGTGTGTGTGTATATATATATATATATATGCACACTAACATCTCTGAATTGAAGGAATAAAACAGATATATGTATGCATATATATATATATTTTTTTTGGTATGTATAATTCCTGCATAATTTTAAACCTGGTAAGCATATAAATAGCATTTGCAGAGAATGCTATCTGCTATAACAAACAGCAAATCAATATTATTGCTTTGATGCAACAAAATTTTGCTTCTCACTCACATTATAGTCCAATATGTGCTGTTGAGGAGCTCTGCTCAATTTATAGGAACGGGGGTTTCTTCTAGCAAAAACTTCTGCCATCGTTTAGGCCATCAAATCTTTCACCAGATATTCTCCATTGGCCAGAGGCCTGGATGAATCTGATCATGGGCAGTGTTAAAGACTGGCCTGGAAGTTCTGTGTGCCATTTCAGTCCACATTCAAATGTCAGAACTCAACTGCATGGCCCCTTTTTGAAAAAAACAAAACAAAACAAAAAAAAATGGATTAAAAAAAAGAAGAAGAAAGAAAAGAAAGAAGGAAATAATTGGAACATAGTGACCTATTCTGCCATTTATAGACAATTTTGAATGAGCTTGGACTTTGTGAAATAAAGGAGCAAGTAAACGAGACATGCCTTAAAGAAGACTTTAACTTTAGAACTAGGGACCCAGGCATTATCAAGAAAAAGAACAGAAATGGGACAGGACTATTGTCACAGAATATGGCAAGAGGCAACATTATTCTTTCTAAGTTTCCTCAACTCTTTTATGTTGCTTAGGACCAATCATTTCTCCATTTCCATAATCTATATCAAGGTTCAACACAATCAGTTACTTTTTCACATTGATTACAGCCTTATGCAAATCGGAAATTAAGTACTGTGTTGTTGACAGAAAGGAATTAGGATTGATTTTGAGTGGGTATATGCGTGTGGGGAAGGTTATTCATATCAGGAGGAATGGTGAGAGCAGAGTGTGAGATTCCTGGAGAATGAATTATTAGTGTGAACTACTCAGTCTTCTTCTCTTCACTGCTGTTATTTACTTATTATGGTACTCAGGACTTTAAGCACCTTACACTCCCAAGTCTGGGGTTGTCTCTATTCAGAATTACTACCTTATCAAATTTGGCTACATATTATGTGTCAGTTAATGTTTCACTTCTAAAGCTTTTGACACTTTTGACTGGATAAAAATTTAATGCTATCCTCATGGCACTTTTTCTCCCTTATAATCATCATGGTTTTAGTTATTGTGTATAGAATAATTATATCCACTTGAAAGTCCCACCATGAAGGCAACGGCCATATGTGTCCCTTTCCTTGCTTTATCACCAGTAACCAAATAGTGTGTTTTGCATTAATAAATATTCAATTGAATATAATTAGATTAAATTTAATTGGCTAAAAGACCCAGCTATGGAATATGTAAACAAACAAAGAATATTGTGTTGGCTGTTTAATAAAGTTAGAGACTGATATACTATAGGCTCCCACATGCACAAAAATTGCTATTCTTGCAGATCATATCTGTTTTCTGCTATTAGTTATTAATTACCACCATGTTTATGGATTTAGAGGGAAAAGAAAATTATGGAAATAGGCAGGAAAATTATTCTGAAAGTATTAGAAGTGACAAATAATAGAATAAAGAGATATTGAAAACTAAACTTTTGTTTTCTTCTCTAATCCATAAGGTGATCTAGATAGAGGGGTGTGCTTAAGCTAGTTTGTACTAGCTCACAAGACCTTACTGTTAGATTTGCAGGAATACTATGAGCCAAATATTAAACATAACCATTATAAAAATCAAATTATATACCTTTATAATTAGTGCTAGGCTGAAAATATTTGTTTAATGAATATAATTTGTAGGATATTAGAAGTAGTTGAATAATAAATCAAATACCACATTTGATTACAGGAAGGTTAGTGTTTTGGGAGGTGACTCCATTTGTCAACTCATGGTTGAATTAGAACCATAGGTTGGCTACAGATATAATTTGGCGAAATTCAGCAAAAGCACTCCATGGAATCAATTGGCTATATGAAATTTACAATACAGAATATTATATAGGTTGTTATTTAATTACTCATATCCTTTGTATCAGTAAAATTTATAATAAACTTTGTGCAAAAATATACACAGTTGTTTTACAGAGAGACAGTGGTTAAGCATTTTTCAGCACTCCATTTTCTAGAGAGTCTACTGATATGCTTCCCCATTCCCTAATTTTTTTTCCCCTTTGTACCTCATTCTGTTTAATTTTAATTTTTTTTTTTTTTTTTAACATTTATTTATTTTGAGACAGAGAGAGACAGAGCATGAAGGGGGGAGGGGCAGAGAGAGAAGGAGACACAGAACCGGAAGCAGGCTCCAGGATCTGAGCCATCAGCCCAGAGCCTGACGCGGGGCTCGAACTCACGGACCGCAAGATCATGACCTGGCTGAAGTCGGACGCTTAACCGACTGAGCCACCCAGGCGCCCCATCATTCTGTTTAATTTTAAAGTTACTGACTTCAGGTTCATCATTGTCATTTGGGAATTTTGCTGTAATAACGTACACCAAGCAATCATAGAGGTATACATATCCATACACTGTTATTTTACTTTATTTGATCATCAAGGATTTACTAATTAATTTTTTTGATTCTGATAAATATTACAAAATATATTTGTAAATATACATGCCTTATACAGTCAATTTAAGACCTTATTGACATTTGCAACTAAAATTTTTGGCAATGCTTTAACAAGCGAGTATAGACAGACACAGATACAATGCCTTCTTGTTAGTAATACGAATGTTCACCTGTGCACATGTTTTGAAGAAGACAAATATTGATTGGTGTTGCAGTTCACATTTGGTGGGAAGTGCCAAAAGATATTAAAATATTAGCATTGAATTGTAGAACACTTAGATTACAAGCATAAGACCCTAAAAATAAGTCAGTCAGAGAAACACAAATATCATATGATTTCACTCATATTTGGAATTTAAGAAACAAACAGATGAACACAGAGGAAGGGAGGCAAAAGATAAAGACAGAGAGGGAGACAAACTGTAAGAGACTCTTAAATACAGAGACAAACTGAAGGTTGCTGGAGGGGTTTTGAGTGGGAGGGATGAGCTAAATGGGGATGGACATCAGAGAGAACACTTGTTGGGATGAGCACTGGGTGTTATATGTAAGTGATGAATCACTAAATTCTAGTCCTGAAATCGTTAATAAACTATAGGGTAACTAACTTGGATTTAAATTTAAAACAATATGAATGTTGCTGCCATTTTTGAGACTGAATGAAATACGAGAATTATGCCTAGAATTCTCATAGAGTAGCTCCTTTCAACACATGTTAGAGAGAATTTTTAAGGTGCCAAGAAAATAAAATGAGATGGACACTTGAATCTTAATAGAGAAATAAAGAGCACTAAAGTATATTTTCTTTTTATTTACTGAAAGTACATATGATTGCTTAAGACAAAAAAAACTAAAGCATCACATTGTGAGGTATATAATGTATGCAGATTTAGTACATATGATAACTATTGAATGAAAGATGGAGAAGAGATTGAATAGATTTACAGAGCATGAAACTTTTAAATTTTATAGACTGGTAAATACTAACTCTAGAGAAATTATGAGAAATTTATAATGTTTATTATAAACCCTAAATCAGCCACTAAAATAGTAGCGCGAAGATATATAGTTAAATGCTAACCAATAATTCAAGATGTGATTCTAAAAACAGCCAAAAAAAAAAAAAAAAACTAATCCAAAAGAGGGCAAGAAATGAGGAACATAGAATCACAAAATAGAGGAGTTAAGCAGAGCATAAACATTAAAATGGCAGACCTAAATCCAAACATATTAAAAATTATATGGCAGTGAAAACAAATTAAACAATTGATTTTAAAAAATGAAATCTAAATCTATGGTGTTTAAAGAGAGACACTTAATATATGTTAAATATATATTTTAGAATGAAACTAGGTGGAAAAATTTTGACCATGCAAGGAGAAAGTATAAAAAAAAGCAGAGTTTTTATGGTATATAAGATAAATTATGATTCAAGGCAAATAAAAATTTCCAGAAATTAAAAGTATATATTTAATGATAAAATCTCAGTTCGTTGGAAAAACATAACAATCAGAATTGTGTAGATGTTAATAGCAGATTTTAAAATATATTAAGAAAACTAAAGGGAAAATTGACCATGAAATAGTCACTGTCAGAGACTTCAACATGTCTCTGTTAGCAATTAATAGAATAGCAGAATAGGGGTGCCTGGGTGTCTCAGTCGGTTAAGCTTCCGACTTCTGCTCAGGTCATGGTCTCACAGTTTGTGTGTTTGAGCCCCACATCGGCTCTGTGCTGACATTTCAGAGCCTGGAGCCTGCTTCGGATTCTGTGTCTCTGTCTCTCTCTCTGCCCTTCCCCACTCATGCTCTTTCTCTGTCTCTCAAAAATAAATAAAATGTTTAAAAAATAGAACAGCAAAATAAAAGCACAAAATGATTAATACCTAATAACTAAACAAAATTATCTACTGTTTTTACTGAACTGATATTTATGAGTCACTGCTCTCAATAAAAATGTTTTTTTTTTAAGTGCACACAGTATATTCAACAAAATGGACCTCATATTTGGGCTTAAAACAAAGATGGGATCTTAAAGTCAAAGGAATAAAGGACTCTGATAAAGTAACTACATAGATAAATATAAAAGCCACTTGTGTTTTGGTTTATGACTTCTTTTTACATGATTTGAAAGGCAAATGAATAAAATAGAAATTATAAGTATATGTTACTATATGCACAATATATACAGTTGTAATTTCTGACAATGGCACACAGGGGAGTATGAAACTCTATGGGAGCAGAGATTTTATATACTTTTGAAGCTGAGTGGTATTAAAGTGGCTTGTTACAAATTTGAGATGTGAATTGTAATCCCCAAGTGACAACTAAGAAAAGCAGGCAAAATACAGAAAAAGAAATTAGAATAAGTCAAATTCAATTTAAAAATCAATTAAGCATAAAAGAAAGTAATAAGGGAACTGATAAATAATAAAAAAGAAAAAAACACATAGGACATACAGAAAAAAAAATTATCAAAATGCCATAACTAGGAACTTCCATATCGGCAACCGCTTTAAATGGAAATGGAATAAAGTAATCAAAAGTCAGAAATTGGCCGAATGGGGTAAAACAAACAAAAACACCAAAAAATAAACTTGATCCAGCTATATGCTGTTTATAGGAGACTTAATTTAGATGCAAAGACACTAATGAGTAGAAAGTGAATGAACAGGAAAAGATACTCCATGAGAATGGTAAGCAAAAGTGATCTGCAATGGATGTACCAATATCAGACAAAGTAGACTCCGGCTAAGCTAGAAGTAGTTAAAAAGACAAAAAAAGGATATTACATATTTCTAAAAGAGCCAATCCATAAAGAAAATATAACGATTCTAAATATGTACACACTTAACATTGGAGCCCCAAAACACGCGCACTAGAAGTTGACAGACTTGAAGGCAGAAATGGGCTATTTAAATAATAATTGAAGACTTTCACCTCCCACTGTCAATAACAGATAGAACTAGACTTGAGATCAATAAGGAAATAAGGGACTTGAATAACTCTGCCAACTAACTTGTCCTACCAAACATACACATGACACTCGTTATACCTAACAAGAGGATATTATGCATATTTTTCTCAATTACACATAGGACATTCTCCAGGATAGACCATAGATTAGGATACACACACACACATACACACGATGGATTGAAACTACAAATCTATAACAGAAGGAACACTAGAGAGTTTCACAAGTACATAGAAATTAAATTTTTAAACAACCGATGTGTCAAAGCATAAATAAAAAGACAAATTATGAAATGAATAATAACTAAAACATACCAAATATTATGGGACACAGCAACAGTTGTAGAGAGAAATTCATTGCTGTAAGCACTGACATCTCAAGGCGCCTGTGTGGCTCAGTTGGTTAAGTGTCTGAATCTTGATTTTGGCTCAGATCACAATCTCACTTTTGTAGGATTTAGCCCCACATCGGGCTCTGTGCTATCAGCAGGGCCTGCTTGGGATTCTCTATCCCTCTCTCTCTCTGCCTCCCACCAACGCCCCCCCCCCCCACTCTTGCTCTCTCCTTTCTCTCTCAATCTCTCTCTCTCTCTCTCAAAATAAAGAAACTTAAAAAATAAGTAAAAATAAACAATTAAAAAACCCTCAAATCAGTAACTTAGCCGTAAGGGCCTATAAAAAGAAAGGTAAAATTAATTTTGAAGCCAATAGGAAAAAGGAAATAATAAAGACTCTAAGTGAAAAGGGAACTAGAATAGTAGAGATAATCAATGAAAGCAAAAGCTGGTTCTCTGAAAGGTCAACCAACTGACACAGCTTTAGCTAGATTTGCTAAGAAAAACGAAGACTCAAATTACTAAAATCAGAAATAAACACATGGACATTATCACTAACCTTACACAAATTGAAAGGATTATAAGTGAATACTATGAACAGTTGTACTCCAACAAACTAAATATGTTAAAAGAAAGAAAAATATATAGAAAGACACAAACGATCAACTATTTTCTTTCTATCTGTGCTGGGAGATTTTGTTTTCTTTCAAGTACTTAGATGTAGAAAAGAATATGTAGAAAAGATATGTAGAAAAGATGTAGAAAAGAGAAATATGTAGGAAGACACAAACGATCAACTATTTTCTTTCTATCTGTGCTGGGAGATTTTGTTTTCTTTCAAGTACTTATTTAAATTCTAGTTGGTTAATGGGTGCCTGGGTCCGACTTTGGCTCAGGTCATGATCTCAGGTCATGATCTCGCGGTCCGTGAGTTCAAGCCCCGTGTCGGGCTCTATGCTGACAGCTCAGAGCCTGGAGCCTGCTTCGGATTCTGTGTCTCCCTCTCTCTCTACCCCTCCCTCATTCATGCTCTGTCTCTCTGTGTCTAAAAAATAAATAAACGTTAAAAAAATGTTAAATTCTAGTTGGTTGAAATATAGTGTAATATTGGTTTCAGGAGTAGAATTTAGTGATTCATTACTTACATATAACCCTAGGTGCTCATCACAACAGGTGCCCTCCTTCATACCCATCACCCATTTAGCTCCTCCCCTCCCCACCTTCCCTCCAGGAAACCTCAGTTGTGCTCTACAGTTAAGACTCTCTTAGTTTGCCTCCCTCTTTTTTTCCCTTCCCCTATGTACATCTGTTGTCTTTCTTAAATTTCACATATGAGTGAAACTGTGTGGTGTTTGTCTTTCTCTGACTGACATTTCTCTTACCATAGTACTCTCTAGTTTCATCTATCTCATTGCAGATGGCAAGATTTCATTCTTTTTCATGACTGATATTCCATGGTATGTATGTATGTATGTATGTATGTATGTATATGTATATATGACATTTTGACTCTTTATATAATTTGGCTATTGTTGATAAGACTGCTATAAACATTGGGGTGCATGTGCCACTTTGAATCAGTATTTTTGTATCCTTTGGGTAAATATCTAGAAGTGCAATTCCTGGGTCATAGGGCAGTTCTATTTTTAAGTTTTTGAGGAGCCACAATACTGTTTTCAAGAGTGGCTGCCCTAGTTCTCATTCTGCCAACAGTGTATCTGGGTTCCCCTTTCTTCGCATCCTCACCAACATTTGCTGTTTCCTGTATTTTAATTTTAATCCTTCTTACAGGTGTGAGGTGGTATCTCATTGTGGTTTTGATTTGTATTCCTCTGATGATGAGTGATGGTGAGAATCTTTTCATGTATTTTTTTAGCCATCTGTATGTCTTCTTTGGACAAATTTCTATTCATGTGTTCTGCCCATTTCTTAACTGAATTACTTGGTTTTGGGGTGTTGGAGTTTGGTAAGCTCTTGATGGATTTTGGATACTAACCATTTATCAGATATTGCATCTGCAAATATCTTCTCTCCTTCTGTAGGCTGCCTTTTAATTTTGTTGACTGTTTCCATTGCTGTGCAGAAGCATTTTATCTTGATGAAGTTCTTGATGAACCAATAGTTTATTTTTGTTTTTGTTTTTCTTGCCTCCGGAGACTTGTCTAGTAAGAAGTTGCTGTGGTGGAGGTCAAAGAGATTGCTGCCGGTGTTCTCTAGGATTTGATGACTCCTGTCTCACATTTAGGCCTTTCATCCATTTTGAATTTAGTTTTGTGTATGGCGTAAGAAAGTGGTCCAGTTTCATTTTTCTGCATGTGGCTGTCCAGTTTTCCCAGCACCATTTGCTGCATAGACTGTCTTTATCAGATGTTCTTTCTTGCTTTGCAAATATTAGTTGACTATATGGCTGTGGGTCCATTTCTGGGTCTTTTATCCTTTTCCATTTATCAAGTGTCTGTTTTTGTGCCAGTACCATACTGTCTTGAGGACTACAATTTTATATTATAGCTGAAAGTTTGGAATTGTGATGCCTCCAGCTTTGCTTTGCTTTTTTAAGGTCGCTTTGGCTATTTGGGGTCTTTTATAGATTCGTACAAATTTTAGAATTTTTTCCCTATGTCTGTGAAAAATACTGCTAGTATTTTGATAGAAATTGCATTCAATGTGTAGATTGCGTTAGGTAGTATAGATATTTTAACGATATATTTTTTCTTCCAATCCATGAGCATTTAATGCTTTTCCATTTCTTTGTGTGCTCCTCAATTTCTTCTGTAAGTGTATAGTTTTCAGGAGATTGATCTTTTACCATATAATTTGTTATGATATTCCATATAATTCTTTGTATTTCTGTGCTGTTGGTTGTAATCTCTCCTCTTTCATTTGTGATTTTATTAATTCAAATCCTTTCTCTTTTCTTTTTGATAAGTCTGGCTAGGGTGTTATCAATTTTATTAATTCTTTCAAAGAACCACCTCTTAGTTTCATTCTTCTGTTCTATTTGTTTCTATATCATTTATTTCTGCTTTAATCTGTTACTTCCCTTCTTCTGCTGGCTTTGGGCTTTACTTGTTGTTACTTTTCTAGCTCCTTTCGGTGTAAGTTTGTGTATTTGAGACTTGCTTCTTAATGTAGGCCTGTATTGTTATATACTTCCCTCTTATTACCACTTTTGCTGTATCCAAAAGTTTCCGACTGTTGTGTGTTCATTTACATTTGCTTCCATATATTATTTCCTTCTTCTTCAATTTTATGATTAAACCACTATCATATCTTCTTATGAATAAAAACAAAGAGGGGCGCCTGGGTGGCTCAGTTGGTTAAGCGTCCGACTTCGGCTCAGGTCATGATCTCGCGGTTCGTGAGTTCAAGCCCCGCATCGGGCTCTGTGCTGACAGCTCAGAGCCTGGAGCCTGTTTCGGATTCTGTGTCTCCCTCTCTCTCTCTGACCATGCCCCCATTCATGCTCTGTCTCTCTCTGTCTCAAAAATAAATAAACGTTAAAAAATTTTTTAAAAAATGAATAAAAACAAAGACATTGAAACAGACTTATAAGAGGTAAAAATGTTGAATCAGTATTCAAAATTCCCAGCAAAGATCAGGTGTAGGTGGTTTAATGGTACAGTTTTTTTTCAAGTGTTTATAGAAGAAGTTATATCAGTATAAACTATGTCAAACTATCCCAATAAGTAGAAGAAGCCAGACTTACCCTGAAAAGAAAGCTAAAGATCAAAATAACAAAAATTATAGGCCAGTATTCCATATGGATATAGAAACAAAATTTCTCAACTTAATTATAAAACTTATAAGTTAAAATTAAGTTATAAAACTTAGATTTAGCAGTATATTAAAATAATTAAACACCATAATAAAAGGAATTTATTCCAGCATATAAAACTTATATGACATAAAAAAACATAATGCAATATATCATACAATACATACAACCCATACAATAAAAGATTAACCCATTAACTCACACACACACATACACACACACACACACACACACACACACACACACACAATTACTTCCATTGAAGTGTAATAAGAATTTGACAAATCTAACACCTGATTTTCAAGGGAAAACATTCAATAAATGTAGAATAAAAGAGAACTTTCTCAAGACTAAAGCACCTACAAAAAATTTACCAGTAACATACTCAGTGATGAAAAACTGAAAGTTTCCCTTTTTTTTGTATTTTGCATTATGTTCCTGGAAAGTACATGTTGAATTATTAACCCAGGTACCTGTAAATGTGACCATATTTGGAAGTAGATTCTTTGCAGCTACAACTAAGATGTAAGGAAAAATGATGTCATAGCAGAGTAGAACAGACCCTTGATCTTATATGACTAGTGTCCTTATAAGAAGAGGAGAGGAGACAGAGTCAAATACAGAGAGAAGAATGTTATGTAAAGACACACATATAGAGAAAAGACAGTCATGTAACAACAGAGGCATAGATTGAAGTTATACAAATGAAAGCCAACGAATGCCTTGGATTACTGTCAACCATCTCTGTAGGACAGAGAACATGTCCCTGCTGACACCTTGATTTGAACTTCTAGCCTCTGGAATTGTGTTAGAATATATTTCCATTGTTTTAAGTCACCCAGTTTTGGTAGTTTATTTTAGTAGATTTGGAAATTAATACACCTCCTAAGATCAAAAATAAGACAAGATTGTCCACTCTTACCAATTCTATTTAACATAGTCCTGGAAGTTCTTGCCAGATTAGGCAAAAAAAAAATAGGAAATGAAAGGCATCTAAATCCATAATGAAGAAGTAAAATTACTTCCAATTTTATATGATATAATCCTAAAAGTCTACAAAAAGAAACTATTCGAGCTAATAAACGAATTCAACAAATTTGAAAGATATGATATGAATACACAAAACCAAGCCAGCTGTAATTTTATACACTAGCAATGAACAATATGAAACCGAAATTAAGAAAATGGTTTCATTTGTAATTGCCATGAAAGGAGTAAAATATTTAGAAATAGGTTTAACCAAGGAGCTGCAAGATTTGCACACTGAAAACAATAATACCTTCCTGAAAGAAAATCTAATAAATGAAAAGGTACCTCATACTCAGAAGTTGGAGAACTTAATATTGTCAGATAGTATTTTTACCCAGAGTGATCCTGAGGTTTAATGCAATCCTTATCAATATCCAATGACCTTTTTTTTTTTTAGAAATGGAAAAGCTGAACCTCAAGTTCATCTCAAACAGTAAACAAACAAAATCTTGATAAAATACCAAAAACGATTTATACATGCTGATTCCAAAAGTTACTACAAAGCTATGGTAATGAAACAGTGTGGATCTGACTTAAGGATAGAGATATAGAAAAATGGAATAGAATCAAGGGTACAAAACCAAACTCCTACATCTCTGGGCAGTTATTTTTGGCAAAGGGCCAATACTAATGCATGAGAGAAGTAGAGACTTTGATAATTAGTGCTGGGATAACTGGGCATCCGCTTACAGAAAAAGGAAGTTCAACTGTTTTCTCAGATCATATACAAAATTTTAAAAAGAAGCAATGACTTAAATAAATATAACAGGTAAAACACTAAGACTTAGAAAAAACAGTGTTAAATCTATGCAACCTTGGATTTGTCAACAGAGTTTTAGATATGACATCAAAACACAATAAACAAAAGAGAAAATACTGGGGCACCTGGGTGGCTCAGTCGGCTAAGCATCTGACTTGGACTCAGGTCACGATCTCACAGTCTGTGAATTCAAACCCCGCGTCGGACTCTGTGCTGACAGCTCAGAACCTGGAGCCTGCTTCAGATTCTGTGTTTCCCTCTCTTTCTGCCCCTCCTCCACTCGTGCTCTGTTTTTCTCTCTCTCTCAAAATTAAATAAACATTAAAAAACAAAAGAGAAAATAGATAAATTGGACTTCATCAAGGTTAAAAATGTTTATGTGTCAATTGACACTATCAGGAAAAAGAGAAGACAACCTACAGAGAAAATATTTACATATCATAAAGCTGATCAGGATCTAATATTTGGAATATATGAAGAACCCTTAAGACTCAACAATATAAACACAACATATGGGCAAAAAGCTTGTATAGACCTTTCTCCAAAGATAGTATATGAATAACAAGCATATGAGAAGATTCTCAGCATCATTAGTCTTTAGAGAAATGTACACCAAAATCACAATGAGATATCATTTCAGACCTACTACAATGTCGATAATTTAATGCAAAACAAAACAACAGAAAATAAGATATGTTGGTGATGATGTGGAGTTAAGGAACCATCATATGTTGTTAATGGCAATGTAAAATATCACAGCTATTTTATAAAATAGATTCATTTCTCAGTAAGTGAAACATAGAATTACCATAAGACCCGGCAATTTATAGCATATGCTTTAAAGAATTGCAAATTTTTTGATCATTTACTTGTAAAAGAATGTCCATAGCTATAGTATTCACAATAGCCAAAAGGGAGAACAAGCCAATTATCGACCAACTGATAAATGGATAAATAGTAGTATAGCCATGCAAAGGAATATTATTCAGCCATAAAGAGGAGTGAAATACTGCTACCTGCTGCAACATGATTAACCCTGAAGATATTATGCTAAATAAAAGAATCTAAACATCAAAACCACATATTGTATGCCTGCATTTATATCCAATATGCAGAAAATGTAAATTTATGAAGACAGAAAGCAGATTAGTAGCTGTCAAGGGATTGAGGTAAGGAAATGTAGACAGTGACTGGTTCATGAGTATAGGTTTCTTTTGGCGTGATAAAAATGTTTTGGAACCAAGAATTTCAGAGCCCCGTTCCAACTAAAACAGACAAACAAACAAACAAACCAAAAACCAAAAACCAAAAACCAAAACAAACCAAACAAAAACAAAAAGATGTTTAAAAAACCGTGATAAAATTTCTCTATAATAATCGTTATTCTTTTCTCTAAATTACATTAAACTTCCCTTTATCATACAGATTTTTTTAACAATCATTTCTATTAATAATTTGATCTCAAACACCTTGTAACTTTATTTGTTAATTATTTTTAATTTAGCTAGAGATTTAGTAACTACAGTGTTTATTTCTCTTAGTTCATTGATTTCACCTATTCTCACTATAAATTCTCTTTGTTAGCCTATGACATGTATAATTTTCCTAAACATAATCTGTGAATTCTCATCAGAGTTCTTCAATATTGAGTTATTTAAATGAGGGTTATTGAAATAAACTATGTTTTAAGTATTGCATATTCTGATTCATCAGTTTTAAAACTCTCAGTTGCAAAGCCATCATAATTAATATTCTATTTCAAAGGCACACAGGGGGTAAATTTACAAAAAAGGAGACATTTTGTTTTGTGAAATCTAAATATATTACTTATGTGGATACAGATAAAGTCTATTTAAGAAAATAGTCACAGATGGAGAACAGAATAAATAGTCTTTAATATCAACATGCTGTGCTCTCCATGTTTCTATGAGAGTACATTCACTTAGCGTATCAATTAATGTGTTTGCTGTCTTTGAGACATATTTAGATGGTACCATCAACCTGGGAGAGCGCTCAGTAAAGAGCTGAATCTACCTTCTCAAATTACTATATTATGAAAGTGTACAACATACTTTACTATAATTTCTTTGAAGCAATTATTTCTACTATGGTGAAGTCATAAAAAAATAATTGATCACCAACATAGAGTGTGATGTTCAGCTACTAAACTGGGGTATGTCTCCCTTTCCTGAAGGAATATGTGATTCACGTAGCTTGAGAGCGTATTTTTTTCATTACTACAACTGCCTCATGATCTGTATAGACTTTTGGAGGATGGAGAAGTGTACCTATATTAATATTTTCTTGGCTATCTAATTTTTAAATAAAATTTTAGATTTGTTAAAGGTGTAAGGTAGAGTACAGGAGATTGATTCATTTTTTTTACCCTGAATTATTTGAAAAATATTATCGATATTATATTATTCCTTCTATGTTTTCTACATACATAGCATGAGTACTTGACTATTTAAACTAGTATTTTAAGATAGCTGTCCTAAATAAATAATTGTTCAACAAACTTCTAAACATGTGCTTACATGGATTAAAAGACTTAATGTAACAAATTATACTTTTAGACAAGGTTTAGACCTGGTAAAGATGTAAGTATCTCTACCTGAGAAAATTATGATTCCTTTAGTTACTGGAGCTCTCACCCAAATGGACTTATGATAGAAAATAATCAAGTTTAAAAACTTATTTTCAGTATGCATGGAAGAATAGAACTTGATATTATTTGCAAGCAAAAGTGAATCTAGGGCTTAAATGTGATTATCCAAACCATCTCCTTTGTTCCCCTTTCCCCTCATCTCTTCCTTTATTGGCCTTGTCAGACAAAAACAATCTGAATAATGAACAGAAACCGGATTCGTGATCTTTCCGTACCATAACCTGGAGTCCAGAGCGTCTTTCTCATTAATTTTAGAAGACATCTTTTTGGAGGCAATTGTTTAACATCTTTCATTTTATTACTCCCATTATGCTGCTTTGTGGTGGTTAGGAGGAAGCTGATAGTCTGTGGTCTGTTATTTGAAGAACGGGTAAAGGCAAATATTTTCCAAAAATAAGCATTGTTTTGTGTAAAAATATATATATAAATATAAACATACACACACCTAAAAGACCCACTAGGATTGAAGAATCCTACTGTTTTTTTTTCTTGCCTCCTCATTAATATGGGGAGGTAGTATATACTCAAGACTCAAAGAGAATTGAGGAAGGAAAATGTACGTATAGATTATAATTTGATATTCACTGAACTTTCACATTCATTTCCTATGAAAAACTGCATACTTTATAATGAAGTTCAAGAATCATCTTTTTAAAAAATTATGTCTTAGAACAGGACCACAGAAGCCAATTAGCATATTAGTTCATAAGAGTAGCCCTTTAATACATTTTTTAAAATAATAGAACTTTGGAAACAAAAAAGGAATTTACAGATTATTTAACCCAAACTAATTTAGTTACAGATGAGGAGACTGATTCTTAGATAGGTTCAATAGTTGTCCAAAGTCACAGTTGCAGAAATTAACATCTTGGTATTTCCTTTATTTAGGAAGCCACCATCAAGACTTGGAAATGCAGAAATTATATGATTTGCCTTAACAAGAAAATAATGCTGGTTTAGGGAAGCAGGTACAGCCTTCATCTAAATATATACATTTCAGGCATGAACAAACATAGGTTGTTGCTCTATCAACTGTTGTCTTTCTGTCCACACAAATTCCTTTAAGCTCCAGCCTTTTGTCAGAGATCTGCCAAAGGAAAAGCTAATAATTAGCACATAAGACAATATTCTCCAACTGATCAAAAACCAGGATGAGGAAATCATACAAATATCACTGGAATTAAAACCAAGGATAGATCAAGAGCCAGATAGCATTGATGTGGTTCAGAGATGTGCAGAACGATATCTCCGTTTTTTAAAACTTTTGCCCAACATCATGCTTTCTAAGGATAATCTCCCAATTGACTGGTAAGAAAGTAACTATTTAACTTTTCTTTACTGCTACACTGTTTCTCATTACAACCTCAGTCATGGAAACCCTTAAAAATTCTGAAAAGGGAGGGACACCTGCATGGCTCGGTCAAGTCCCATGTCAGGCTCTGTGCTGACAGCACAGAGGATTCTGTGTGTGTGTCTCTCTCCGCCCCTCCCCTGCTTGTGCTCTGTCTCTCTCTCTCTCAAAAATAAATAAACATTAAATTTTATTTTAATTCTGAAAAAAAAGATAGTGTCTTAACCGACAGATAGATAAAAACAAAAAATAAGCACAATTCAAATTATTTTCCTTACATATCCTAGAGTATTTTATTAAAATAATTGTCCTGTTTTAAAAGTAGTACATTCACCTCTTCCTATAAATATTATCACGTTTGCCTTTACCTTATAGTAACCATGAATCAGACAGACATATGTAGCGTGAATAATTCATTTAGGAGAAAAATATCAATTTTAAATGGAAATCATACTCATGAATTGAAGGTAATATTATCACTAAAAATAAGAGCATTGATTGTATGCATACTGAAACTGAAATAATATTAAATGGCTCACAGAGATTATTTTATTCAATCATCAAAATTTCTTTTAAAGATTATGTAGTTATTAACATTGATAGAAGCATGAGTTGAACAGGATTGTTTAATTCAAGAACCCAAACTATTAACTATTATACTATAATTGATATAAAAATAGGTTCTACAGGGAAAATAATCGCTAAAATTCTCAAGAAACAAAATAATAAAAAAAATATATAAATTAAAATGACAAATATTTAAGTAGAACATTCATGGGATATTTTACTCTTAGTAAATGCATAGATGCAAATGCTTTAATTCACACATATTTGAATACAAATATGCATCAATCAAATCTTTGGAATGAAAAGAAAATGAGAATTATGCAAAAAAGTGTACTTATTATAATAGGTTTAGTGATTTATTTGAATAGGATTTAAGATACTAGAGATCAATGAAATTCATGATATTATAAAATGTATTACTATTTTCAATCTTATTTTTATGAAAATCAACATGTAATATAAAAAATTTGGGGATTTTTGGATTAAGTAAGATTGTAATAATTTACTATAAATCTCAAAGATAATGAGTTTGTCATGGCCATGTTTTCAGAAAATAGTAATTTGAAATCAATTGAAAAGTCCAAGATTTTTTTTGTAAATTCCCTCCACATTAAATTGATGTCATCTTAAAATCAGAAAGATAAATTTGGTTATTTTCCATGTAAAGTTAATATACATATCTCTTAAGAATATACTATATTATACATGTTAATTTTAAATTATATAGAATAAAACTTCAATTTCAGATATATATTACTTAAACTGATTAAGATAAATTAATTAATTTTTTATTTTATTTTTAAAGATTCTAAAGGATATATTTATAGGTAAACTATAAAATATTAAATGGCATTTTTTTTAATTTTGATGAGACATCATTTGTTTCCCATCTCCTGTCTTATTTCTGTTAGTCACACATCAAAAGCCATCACTATCATTGAGTTTTCTATATATTTTCAATCCATTTAAAACCTTTTTATTACAAATATGTACTTAGTTAATTATTGTTTTAATTTATATACCACTATGATCAAAACTTCTTTTGGTAATGTAGTTTATGCTACTTATAATAGATAATTGGGTTTGCTTTCATATCTCATTATATATATATTAATGACTAACTTCCAATACCATCAGGGAAGAGTTGATATTTTAGGAGCCATTTGGTACTTGCATCCATACTTGATAAAATGCTCATGGAAATTTTCCAAATCACATCTTTATTCATAGAACACACCTTATATGATTCTTAGGATCAGAATGCCTAGTACTAATTTGTCTGACAAAAAGAAAAATATATAGACTGAAAATAACTATTATCAAATTGCTGCTTAGACTGCATTCTGTATATATGAATCCAATGTGAGAAAATATAAATTTATGAGATACCTGAACGTAGGATAAAGAATTCTCATCACTGCTTTTATTACTAAAAATGGAGCTCTAAGTAGATGATAAAAAATGTCCAAGAAAAGCATGTAAAACATAAAAAGCTTGCCAAATTACAGACACTTGAGATGTTTACAGTTATGAATTCCAATTTTTTTTGACCAAAGCAATGAACTAGAATATATGATTAGTACCATTAAGAGTATACAAAACTGAAAACAACAACAACAACAAACTAGAAGCTTTTAAAAAATGTTGGCAGGGGGCACCTGGGTGGCTCGGTCGGTTAAGCGTCCGACTTCGGCTCAGGTCATGATCTCACGGTCCGTGAGTTCGAGCCCCGCATCAGGCTCTGTGCTGACAGCTCAGAGCCTGGAGCCTGTTTCAGATTCTGTGTCTCCCTCTCTCTCTGCCCCTGTTCATGTTCTGTCTCTCTCTGTCTCAAAAATAAATAAACGTTAAGAAAAAAATTTAAAAAAAATTAAAAAGTATATTAATTAATTAAAAAAATTGTTGGCAGGACAGTTTTGGTGAAAGTAAAAGAATAAAACATCCCTTTCATTATTCCAGAACATCAAAATTTCTGAGAGTAATGACCTAGAGAAATTTCTTAGGCTCAACAGAAGAAATTGAAAACTATAATAAAATTACGAGGCTCAAAGTTCAAACTACTTTCCACTTACTGATGCCTTTGTCAGCATTCTGATTCAGGAGAGATTTAGTAACCAGGAATATTAAGTCATTCCATTCTGACTATTCTCTTTCCTATTAGTTCGATACACTGAAACACAAAGGATAATAAAAATGTTGAAATATACAATGAAGCACTCTAAATAAAGATAAATAAACTTGACACATTAGATTATTAAAAATATTGGTGTTAAAAATATCACTGTATGAAAAGATTGCATTAAGTACTTTTAAAGAAATCTTCAATTAATTGAAGTGACCAACATGATCAATTTCTTTTATTTCTCATACATTATTTTTCAAATTTGAAAACACAGACATAGAAAACAAAAGATTTCAGATTTAGGGACAGAATAGGCCATGTATGCTGTTGATTCTAAATTACATTTAAAGTAATTTTCTATCTTAAACTATCTCATTCTTGTGACAGATTTCTAATTCTCATTACAGTCCTCATTCTTGTAATTGCAGACACTAAATCACACCTATATTTTCATGTGACTCTTTAAATTTAAAAGCTGGGGGCGAGATTTTGTTTCTCTTTTCCCCTAATCTCCAAATTTGAAACTGTTTTACAATCTCATAGCTCATCCGTGCATTGCCTCTGAAACCAAAATCCTCCCTTTGATTTCCTCTCGCCTAGTTTAGGAACTCATTAACACTTGCCTAAAGTCTAAAAGGCTGTCCAGAGACTCCCAGATTCAGTTCCCCCATTATACGCAGGGAAGCTGGGCCATTTTCATAAAATCAGCTCTGCTTATACTACACCTATTAACTGAGCTCCGATGTCTACAATTCCTTTATATATAATCATCAGTATACATGTAGCATTCTCTGCAATCTAACCAAGACCCACTTGGCCAAATTTATTTCTTCCTACATCCCGAAAGTACAGTCTGTTTTTCACTCAAGGACTTACCTTTCACTTTTCTATACCCATGACCAAGCTGTTTTCTCACGTGGAATTGTCCTTATTTGCGGCGGGGTGGGGGTTGGTGGTGAAGGGAGAGAGGTTGTATATCTCCCAGTTCTCAACTAAATATTATTTCAATCATGATGTCTTTCAAAGTCTGCTTCTACCATTCTATCATGAAATACTTGAAGATATAAGTCTCGCTCATGTTTTGAATCCTTATTTCCTTCCGGTTTTGGAACGTAAGCACATAGCATGCTTTAAATAAATGACTGTTGTAAGAGTTAATATGAACATCAGTTAAGTTATTTGCTATTCAAATTATCGGTTCAGAATGGAATACAAATAATTCTCTTTGATACTAAATTTTCATTGAGCAACCAGTATTAAGCTCAGCTATTAACTAACAGTTGCACAGATAATATTGTTAATAGTCTTCTACTTGTCCTTATTTGTAAAATTACATTGATTTTTTTTTAAATAATAAACATAGTTTATAAAACTGGAAAATGCATATTGGTAAAAAATGACTTAATTCTTGTAATTCACTGATTGACCACAGTTTTTACTTTTAAAAAGATTATCCAGACATTTAAAAAAATTATTTAATGTTTATTTATTTTTGAGAGAGAGCAGGTGAGCACAAGCGGGGTAGGGACCGAGAGAGACACACAGAATCTGAAGCAGGCTCCAGGCCCTGAGCCATCAGCCCACAGCCGGATGTGGGGCTCCAACCCACAAACTGCAAGATCATGACCTGAGCCGAAGTCAAATGCTTAACTGACGCAGTCACGCAAGCACCCCGATTATCCAGACATTTTTACATTTATGTGCACATGAACATTTGAAAGATAATTTAGCCTTTATTATTAATATTTTCCTTATGATACAATATAGCTATTTTATTGTATTTATTTGTTATTTTAGGGAGAGAGAAAACATAAGCATTAGCAAGGGAGGAGGGAGAGGGGCAGAGAGAGAAAGACAGAACATTTTTTGTTTGTTTGTTTACATGTAGAATTTATGTATTTATTTATTTATTTATGTAGATTATTTTTATTTTCTTTCTTTTTTTTATTTTAAAGTTTATTTATTTAAATTCAAGTTAAGTAGCATACAGTGTAGTATTGGTTTCAGGAGTAGAACCCCGTGATTCCTCAGCTACATATATACCCAGCGCTGATTACAACAAGGGACAATCAACCAACTGAGCCATCCAGTCGCCCCACAATACAGTTATTCTAATAACTACTTTGTATTACCCTGAACAAATTAGCAGGATAATTTATATTTTAAATATAAATGTGAATTTATATTTAAGGTAGCTTACATTTTAAGGTGATTTAATTTTTGAAAGTAGTATTATTATTATAAATAGTGTAACCATGAATTTATAGTGCAAACTAAGACACTTTGGAAATATGCATATTCATATTCACTCTAATTATAAACAATATTGTAATGAACAACATTGCAAGCATATTTTTGAGGTAAACCACACATTTTTATTGTTCCTTCTTAAAGTTTGAATTGCTGTGTCAGAGTATAAATACTTTTTATCTTTAAACTGTGCTCCCCTTAGAGTATCAGTATTTGATATTCTGCCACCAGCAATAAAAGACAGTAAATATTCCCTGCACTCTCAATAAACTGGGAGTAGTTTTCTATAATGTCGTACCTTTAAGCAAGGGATCATGTCACAATGTTGATCCCACTTTCATTTCTTTGAATAGTAGTGAGGTAGAACAGTCTTTCATTTATTGTTTTGGCTACTAGTATTTCTTCTGTAAATTTCTAAAAGCCTAGGAAAGTCATTGCTTATTTTTTTTGTTTGATTTTGTTTTCTTTTGCTTTAAGGATGAGCACTGGCTGTATGAACATGGAAGGCAATAGAGAACTATAGACTAGTTAAAGTAAACACAAGCTAATGTGACTCGGGGTTTATCTTAAACATTGTCTGACATTGGAAATACAAAAAATATTAAAATACTTGAAAATATAACATTTAATAACTTACTGATGAAAATATGATAAAGGTAATAAGCTAATTGAGGATAGGATAATAGGGAAATTTATTCTTAATTCATTGTTATATATTCTAAATAAAAAAGAATAAATGTATTAGCAAAAGTTCTTCACTACACATATTATGTTTTATCAAACTGATTATTTAGTATTTATATGTCAGACTATAAAGCTAATATAAACTTTAAGTCAGGCTGGATTGGCTGCATTTGACAAGAACACTTGTTGATTTACCTTATAATTTGTTCTTTATTTTATTTTTGTTAAGAACATGAGTCAGGAAGTCATTTGCTTCTGAAAAACAAAAATGAAACATAAAATGTCAATTTTGTGAATATGAATGAGTACCAAGCTGTCTCTAAAGGACAACTGAATTATTATCAGAAATTGTTTGTAGGTAGTTTGAAATGAGTAGATTGCACTCTGACCAAAGAATCATTTCAACGTTAAAAAAAAATAAATAAACCTGAGTTATCAATAGGAATATTTGTGAGAATGCAGTCAAATTGAGAAACAAACTAATTATAATTTCTCATTTTATCAGTACTGACTAAATTCTTAAGTTTACTCTGTCTTATGTAGGGTATGGATGTCAAAGTAGAGGTGGTTCATTTAGTAATAATTAGATTTTTAAATGTTTACTTTGTTCTAGTATTTGAGCTAATATTATCTTGGAAGACTAGCAATCTATCTCAAATAGCTCTTCCCCCTATAATTAGATTAATATTGAGTTGCTATAGTCAGATAAAGGTAAATAGTTGCAATACTTTTTTAAATGCAATTGAATTACTGTGAAAATTATCGATAGCTATTCATCGCCTGGGGACAGATACTTAGATAAATGTCAAGTTAACCATATAATTATTCTAATTGAATATGTAATGAAAAGTAACAATATCTGTTACACTAAACTGTCTTAATTATGTAGATTTGTGTCCTGCAGTCTTTGCAATATTGCAAAGAAGAGAAAAATATAAATATTTTCAAATTGTGGTTGAAGAATGCCGTTTCAAAATATTCTGAGAGATAATAGAGAAAGTATAATCATGAAATATCACATTTTGTTCAGCATTGCATTTGCCATAAAATGTCTTGCTGTCATGGACAGTAAAACCAAATTTGGCGTTGAAGGCTGTAGCTTTATGAGAGGTAGTCATCAATTAATTCAAATATGATGCTCAAAATATAGTTGACACAAATATGTTAAATGTACACATAACTTCTGAAGACATATTGCATTGAGTCTACTCATAGTCTTTCCATGTCAAGCTATCACCACTTATTCTGGTATAAATTCAGGAACTTAAAGATCACGTTTCTATTTATTTTAAATATTCTGCAGGTAGTTTTTTGAAATATCCAATTTTGGGGCACCTGGGTGGCTCAGTTGACTGAATGACTGATTCTTGATTTTGCTTCAGGTCATGATTCCAGGATCATGGAATCAAGCCCCATGTTGGGCTCCATGCTGATTGTGGAGCCTGTTTAAGATTCTCTCTCTCTCTCTCTCTCTCTCTCTCTCTCTCCTTCTGTCCCTCTCGCCCACTTGTGCAAGCTCTCTCTTTCTAAAATAAAAATAAATAAATAAATAAATAAATATACAGTTTTATTTTTTATATGGATGTCTATTTCATCTTTCAAGTATTATCTGTAAATCTACTTAGACAATCTTTATCTTCAGTGTATATTTCAGAATACAATAACAATAACCTTAATTATCTTTATGTCATTATTTAGTGATAATGAAGACCATCAACTATGTTATAGATCATCTGTTAGTTACTCAGCTATTTAAGTATTATATATCATATCAAAAATTTAAATGGAATCTTAAATTTCTTGTCATAAACAAATGGCAAAGATACACATAAACATTTATTACTTTAAAAACATTTTGGATAAATTTTTATAGGTAATATACATTTATGTAAATGAAGATTATATAAACAGAAATAAAATATCATTTGGTGTTTAAAATACATTGATATATATATATGTCATTTGAATTTTCTGATTATTTGATTTTCATCTTCATTGGAATATGAGTTTCAAACTTCAAACAAAAAATTAAACCAACCAGATGAAGTTATTGTAAATTAAATTTCAGAATGTCATATTTGCCCATAGTTTGTTTCTCTAATGAATTAGGTTTTATTCATTCATCTATTTATTCACTACATTGTGTTGACCAGCTAATGTGGTCTAGACTTTTTTTAAGTATTGGGAACACAACAATGGATCATATCTGTTCTCATGGAATTTCATTGCTAAGTGATAATGTCAAGTAAGAAAGAAAACAAAACCCTCAATTAACATTAACAGCCACAAAAGTATAGCAACAAAGAAGCTAGTTCTCAGTTAGACTGACTCTGCTGATAAACAACCATTAATAACAAGAATGAGAAGGAATTTTGTGCAGGGTGTTTGCTTCATTTGTTTCAGATCTTTTTCTTACCATTTCTTAGTTCCACCATGTTGAACAAGGAGACCAATTCTACACATTCCAACTGGGATTAACAGAAAGAAGGGATTGGTTAAAGATTGTAGGGTGGAGGAAGGACAAATTAAGGGTTTTCTGTCTCCGTCATCTCCAGCATTGCCCCATCTTCTGTGGCTCTGGTTGCCAATGGAGCACCCATTTCTACATTTCTAGCTCTCTCTAAGCAGCCTCTTCTATGGGTGTGGTCCCCTAATCCCAGAGAGGTCCAGGCTGTTGGATTAGTTTCCCCCTACTTCTCCCATTATTTCTTCAGCTGTCTGAGACAGCTGTCTCCTTGCTGCCAACTAGAAGTGTCTTTTTCTTTCTTCTTTCATTTCTTTCTTTTTTTCTTTCTTTCTTTCTTTCTTTCTTTCTTTCTTTCTTTCTTTCTCTCTCTCTCTCTCTGTCTCTTTCTTTCTTTCTTTTTAATGTTTATTTATTTTGTAGAGATGGGACGGGGGAGGGGCAGAGAGAAAGGGACCAACATACGAGTTTCCTAACCATTTTCTGTTTGTCCTTTCACCTATTCCATCCCACATTATCAATTTCTTGCACTGATGTTCTTGGCTTAAAAATCCTAGAGTTGCTTTGGTTTTTCTGACTTAAACTTATATTAGTTAAAATATTGATACCTGTGAAAATCTGGAGAGCAAAAGTGAATTTTAACTTTGTCAAAAATTATCAGGAGAAGCTGATTATTTTTCAGTAGCTATTTACTTTGAGGATTTTCAAAAGAATAATTGTTTGACAGCATGATTGAGGATAATTCAGCTAAGTTTATAAGAAAAATTAAAGCTAAAAGTCACATTTAGAAGAGAAATCTTCAGTGGTACCTGTATTAGAGATGCAATATTTTGCTTCATTTGGCTTTAAAATGTTAGAAGAATTTTTAATTTATTTCGAAATGCTTTTGATTATGGTAACAGTTACTGGGCTTGCCCCCACAGAATGTCACATGAATAAAATAACTTTGTGTAAATGAGTTAGTAAAAATTTCATTCAACGGGATTTTTTGTTGGAAATCCTAAGAATTTCCTCCAGACAGAGATATTATTTTATTTAACTGTAAAACTATAATGAGAAACTTAAAGTAAAACAAGGGGAAAAATGGTAAACTAAGAGATATTCTAGTTATAATTTTATAGGTTTTTCTATGGTGCAAATTCTGTCTGGATCTTCTTATTCATTTTGTATACTTTTTCATCTAGTATATTTTTCTCTTGATGACATATAGCAAAAGGAAAAGACGGGTAGGTGAATATGAAAGTGGCTCCATAATGAATTGTATTTTACATCGCTCATGCTCTATACTTGTCATTTTAAAGCTACAAATAGAAGAGGGCATTTTTTATGAGCACTTTTCTTCTGTTTAGTTTTCGTAATTTTTTTTTTGCCTTGTAGAACTAAACTGCTCTCTTATTTTAGCATTAACATGGATTCTAACTATATACTTTGATTAATTATCTATAAATTAAAATATTAAATCAATAAGAATATTGAAATATGAAAATGAATGTAATACTCATGAAAGTGTGACAAGAGAGAAAGGGGGTTAATCAGGGTGAAGGATCACTGTTTCAAACAGAAAATATATGGTTATTTTCTCAGTAGACATATAGCATTCAAAATTTGCTGCACCATATATGATTAGTGGGAATGCAAATTGAAGGGAACTTTGGTAACATCTAGCATCATTGCATAGTTACACTGTTTTTAATAGACTCACTTCTAAAAATCAAATTTAAAAACACATTGTTAAAATGTGATAAGCAATTAGTTGCAGTAGTATTAACAATAACAAAATAGGAAGCCCCCCCCCAAAAGGTCACTAATAAGGGGCTATTCAACAAACACTTTTGCATCCTTTTTTTCCAACTTTTAAAATTTATTTATTTATTTTCAGAGAAACAGAGCATAAGCAGGGGGTGGGAGGGGGGGTGATGAGTGGTGGTCAGTGAACAGGGCCTGACACACAAAACCCCGACATCATGACCTGAGCCAAAATCAAGAGTTGAATGCTTAACCAACTGAGCCACCCAGGTGCCTCAAACTATTTTGCATCTTTAAGAATGAATACTATGGTGCTATAAAAAGAAATGATAACTATCTTTTACATATTACTTAGGCAGTGGTTTTCAACTGGGAGTGACTTTGCACACACCTGGATTCATATCTGGAGACATTTTGATGATCATGACTTGGGATTCCTACTGACATCCAGTTTGTAGAGGTCGTGAATCCTCTTAATCAACTTACGATGCATAGGACAGTCCCCAAATAATTTCCAGCCCCAAATGTCAGTAGAGCCAAGGTAGAAAACACTTTACTATGGTTATCAACACCAGGATATAACTTTTAAGTGAAAAATATGATGGGGGAGATAATGTGTATAGTATTCTATCACATAAATATATACACATTTATTTTTTTCTAAGCCCAAACAGTATCCCGTTTTCATAAACAATCATGGTATTTCAGGCAGGACATGGGCAGACAATCATTAGCAGTCTACACTTTTAAATTAAAATATTAACAATTTATAAATTAAAAAGTTTTGATTGGAGGGACAGAATAGAAAGGAGATAATAGAGATAAAACTAGAATTATCTGAATGGTTCTCCATTTAATTTATATGTAAAATGTGCAATCCTCCCAAAATGAATAAAAAGATAAAAAAATCTAATGGCTGTATGATATGTTAGATTTTTCTTGTCAGAAATAATTTATCCAAAAAGAACATTTCTGATGGATTGAGAGAAAATAGAGAAGCCACTGGGTACCATGATCAAGGAGAGCATATTATTTTTTTTTATTATTGTTGTTTCTAGGAAGATTGAATCCAAGCGAAGAATGTAAAGAAACAGAGATTGATGCTATAAAGGGAAATGGGATATTTGATAGAGCTAAGATTCAGAGAATAGGGAGGGAATAGAATAAGGAAAGATGGTAAGTTTGTAAAGAAGGAGGAAGAAGTATGCTTCTTCTTCATGTTACAATGGAGATATAAATAATGAAAATACAGGGACATTTTGAGGCAAAGAGGGTAGCAACTGAATCATCCAAATTACCTTATCTTTTACACCATTTATGGAAAGCAAAGAGGTGGGATTAGATTATGAATTTGAGGAATGTGAATTGTGTGGGAACTGTGGATCCAGGGATATTTTAGAAGTCAATTAGAAAAAAAAAAGTGAAAATAATTTTTTTTTCAGTTCTGAAGATGTTTGAAATAACCTGTAAAGAAATCTGGACTGTATTACTATGTATCTCTGGCAGCCAATGTAGAGCATCTATTTAGGCTGCATAAAAGATAAAGATAGAAGTAAGAATACATTAAATTGCCTTGTTTTCTACACTAATTTAATCGTGTTTTAATATCCAACTTCTCCAACCTTTTTTTTTTAAATTCTTTTTAACGTTTATTTATTTTTGAGACAGAGAGAGACAGAGCATGAGCGGGGGAGGGGCAGAGAAAGAGGGAGACACAGAATCGGAAGTGAGCCATCAGCCCAGAGCCTGATGCGGGGCTCGAACTCACAGACCACGAGATCGTGACCTGCGCTGAAGTCGGACGCTTAACCTACTGAACCACCCAGGCGCCCCGAACCTTTTTTTCTTTTTGAATAGTTTATCCAATATATATTTATATGAAACAGGAATCCAAGCCTATGAGCATACCAAACATGTTTATATCTAGTACATTTATATAGCAATCATGAAATAATATGCATATTTCTAGGTGACAAAAATGAGCCTGTGTTGTGGCACTTATACAAGTATTGCTCATAAATAACAAAGTCATAGGAGTTAATAGTAACTCTCTTCCCTGTTTTTTGAATTTACCTTATCTGTTAAGATGCAAATTAATAAGAATAATTGAGTATCTGGAAAATTTCCCAGAAAGTTATTTCACCAAAGATTTTCAGTTTAAACTTAATTAAGTTGTTTTGGTTTTTATTTTTCATCACTTAGATAATGATGATGCTTGCATGAAAAAAAAAATGCTGAATTAAAAGTTGTAATTTTGCCACTAGATCACTAGATGGTATGCAGTTTCTTTAAGGAAATTTGAATTAAGAAATGTGTAAAACACTGAATTCATATCCAATAGCTAACTTTATTCATTTAATGATATTTATTTCCCTCAAAATTAATATATTACTACAGAATATTTTTAACAAAGACGATAATCATCTTCCTATTATTATGTAGTAAAATGATGGCTTTCCTGATTGTTGATTAACTATTAAAACATGTCATTTTTGTTTATAATTTATAGTGTATTACCAGGTCTACCTTGGAATAGAATTCATAAAAAAGTTATATGCTAAGATACCTATAAAAACATGAATTTTATGTTTACCAGTTCTTCAAATGCAATAGAATACCTTTTAGGTTAATATTGACAACTGATGTCCAATCTGATATTGTGCTTTTAATAATAGGCATCCTTCAGGCTACATAATTTGAGGTTATCATAATAAAAGTCCCAGATCATTCCATACTTAATAACTGAACTATACTGATTATTGTTTTAAGCCCACCAAAGTACTAAGGACACTGGACAATTAATAATACTTGGGCTATCAAAAATTAAAAGTCATATAATTGCTTAACTGTGATATTTATGAAATATTGGAAATTATAAAACATTAAGTGAAATTTCTCAGCTCTGATTTAAAGCATTTTCCAAAATCTCTTTATAGAGTTAGAACATTTCTGTTCTTATTCAATACCTACTGTGGAGATGTGAGCCATTTGTATGGAAATGTTTTAGTATAAAATGGTAGAAATTGCCTTTGATATGCAGGAAAATCATAATTTGGAGTTTAATGTTTAGGTAAAAAGAAACTGAAATTTTAAATTCTAATACTATTTGAAATTTTAAAAGAAAATATGATGTTGGAATTAATTCGTAAAATGAATTTATTTTTGTTTCTCAATTAAAATCTTGTGTGGGCCTCTGATTTCAGCCAAGATGGAGTAGCCACATTCTTCCCAGTTCTTACCTTACAACTACCAGAATAAGACTAAAATTGGAGAAAGCACCCTGCCCATTCAAACTTATTACATAGCTATAGCAATGAAGAGTGTGGCATTCTTAGAGGAATAAACATGTAGATCAATAGAGTTCAGAAATAGATGCATACAATACGCCTGGCTGATTATTCACAAAGGTATAAAAGGCACTCAATGTATATTGGGTAGCATTTCAACTAATTGTGCTAAAGCAGTTCCTTACCCAAAGGCAAATGACTGCCTGAATGAACAAAACTTCTACCTGTATCTCACCCTTATACAAAATGTTATAGATCAATCGCTTCTCAGCCTTTTGGCTAAGATCAACTGCAAAATGTTAGAGATCATGGATCCATAGATTATGGATTTATATATAAAACATAATGCTGTAAATTTTTTTAGGAAAAAAAGTACAAGAAAATCTATGGGATCTAGGGTAGGCAGAGTTCTTGGACTTTACTCCAAAAACAGTGTCTTTAAAAGCAAATAAAAAACCCAACAAATTGCACATTATCAAAATTAAAAGCTGTTGGCCTGCAGTAGACCCTGTTAAAAGAATAAAAGACAATCTATGAAATGGAAGAGAATGTAGATTATATAAAGAACTTTCAAAACTCAACAGTAAAACTATTCCAATTAGGAAATGATCAAAATACATAAAGAAACATTATGCCTGAAACAATTTAAAGATGGCAAATAAACATAAGAAAGATGTTGATTATCATTAGCTATAAAAGGTAAGCAAATTAAAACCACAGTGAGATTTTGCTACATGAAGCTATCATGATGGCTAAAAATGTAGAAAAATAGTGACACCACCAAATTCATTAAGGATGTGGAGAAACTGGATCAATCCTATATTGCTGGTAGAAATAGAAAATAATTATAGCCACTTTGGAAAAGACTATGACAGTTTCTTATAAGACTAACCATCCATTTACCATACAACTAAGTAATTGCACTCTTGTACCTTTATTCCAAAGAAACAAAAACTAGGGGCGCCTAGTATCTCAGTTGCGTAAGCGACCAACTTCAGCTTAAGTCATGATCTTGTGGCCTGTGAGTTTGAGCCCCAGGTCCGGCTCTGTGCTGACAGCTCAGAACCTGGAGCCTGCTTCAGATCCTGTGTCTCCTTCTTTCTCTGCATCTTTCTCTCTCTCTCTCTTTCTCTCTCTCTCTCTCTCTCAAAATAAACATTAAAAAAAAAATAAAAAAAAAACAACAAAGAAATAAGAACTGTGTTCACACAAAATTCTGTACACGTGTTCATTGAAGCTGTAATTGTAATAGCTAAAGACTGGAAAGAGCATAAATGCCCTACAATAGGTGAATGTTTAATTTGTCATGCATTCATACCATGAGATACCATTCACAAAAAGTATTGATACAAGAAATAATTTGGATGAATCCAAATATAAATATGCTGAGAAAAAAGAAAGAAAGAAAGAAAGAAAGAAAGAAAGAAAGAAAGAAAGAAAAGAATCTCAAAAGGTTACTTATACATGACTGGATTCGTATTCCATTCTTAAAATGACAAGTTTACAAAGATGAAGACATTAGTGATTTCCAGGGGTTAGAAAGGGAGGGCACAAGAGATGTGACTGAGACCATGGAAGGGTAGCAAAATGGATCATTGTGATGGAATTATTCTGTGTCTTGACAGTGTTTAACACATGAGGTCACACAAATCTCCATGTGTTAAAGCTACATGCAGCTAAATACACACACATATGTATTGTAATACTGATGAAATCTGAATAAGGTAGTGGATTGTATTCATGTCATTTTCTGGGTTATGATATCCCATTATATTTGTGCAAGATATTTACATTGGGGGCTACCGTGTGAAGGATATATGGAATCTTTCTTGCAATCTCATTTCTTATAAAAGCACGTGAATCTACAATTGTTGCTAAAACAAAAACAAGAGCATCAAAAAACTTGTGCTTGGTTATACATTTACTTATTTTTTTATTTTAATTCTACTGTAGTTAACATACAGTGTTATATTAGTTTCAGGTGTACAAAACAGTGATTCAACAATTCCATATATTACTCAGTGCTCATCAACATAAATGTACTCTTAATCCCCTTCTCCTGTTTCAACCTTCCTCCCCCCCCCACTCTGGTAACCATTTGTTTGTTCTCTATAGTTAAGAGTCTGTTTTTTGGCGTTGGGAAAACTGGAAAGTAATGAAGAATGAAACTGGACCACTCTCTCACACCATATACAAAGCAATATTCAAAATGGATGAAAGACTTAAATGTGAGACAAGAAACCATCAAATCGTAGAGTAGAACAAAAACAGCAACTTCTTTGACCTCAGCCACAGCAACTTCTTACTAGACACATCTCTGGAAGCAAGGGAAACAAAAGCAAAAATGATCAGTTGGCATTGATCAAGATAAAAAGCTTCTGCATAGTGAAGAGGAAACAATCATCAAAACTAAAAGGCAGCATATGGAATGAGATAAGATATTTGCAAATGACGTATCTGATAAAGGATTAGTATCCAAGATATATAAAGAATGTATCAAAGTCAATGCCCAACAACAAATAATCCAGTTAAGAAATGGGCAGAAGCCATGAATAAACATTTTTTTTCCAAAGAAGACATCCAGATGGCTACCAGACACATGAAAATATGCTCAAAATTATGGGGAATAAGTTTAGGAATTCCCTGAGTTTGTACCAAGGGGTTAACAAGGTTTAGGGTAAAAGCATCCAAGATTAGGTAATCAGGGCTAGGTAATCAAGGTGGAAGCACCCCCAGCATAGAAAAAAAGGCATAAAAAATAGGAAGTCACAGGATGAAAGCATCCAAGATTATATATTCAGGGCAGAAGTGCCCCAACTTAGTCTTGTGCTTTCACAGGAGGGAAGGACCATAATAGGTAAATAGGTAAACAGGTCTAAGGATAGTAGCAGGGAATTGCCTGGAGTGGAGCTAATTAGCAAAAGAATGGTGCCTTGTAGACCCTGAGGTAGCCTGGTCCAACTGCCTTATCCCCTAGGCAACTAATGTAAACAGACTTGGTGCCTCATGCCTGCCTTAAACAACCTTTTGCCTGGTGCTGGGATTTTGTTTCCTATTGACCCAAACCCCTAACACTGCATATCTTCAAAACCCCCTTTGTCCCCCACACACGAGTTAATGTTCATGGTTTCATTGTCTTCTGTGCATGTCCATCATGCTTGTAAGCCTTCTGATCCTGATAAAAACAGAACAAGGACCCTTGCCCGGGTGTCTTGTCTCTTGGACAATAGTAGCCTCTCTTGCATTTTAATTCTGAGTCCATTCTCTTGCTGGGCAAGAGAGAACTCTAGACCCAGAGTCTAGGACACATCACTCATCATCAGGGAAATTCAAATTGAAACCACGATGCATACCACTTCACACCTGTCAGAATGGCTAAAATTAATAAGACAGGAACAACAGATGTTGGTGAGGATGTGAAGAAAAGGGAACCCTCTCATGTAGTTGGTGGGAATGCAAATTGAAGCACCCACTATGGAAAACAGTATGGAAGTTCCTCAAAAAGTTAAATATAGAACTACACTATGACCCAGGAATTGCACTATTAGGTATTTACCCAAAGGATAAAAAATACAGATTTGAAGGGGCACATGCACCCCAATGTTTATAGCAGTGCTATCAACAATAGTCAAACTATGGAGAGAGACCAAGTGTCAGAAGATGTTGGCTGGGGGTGGGGGGGAGATGGAATATTACTCAGCCATCAAAAAGAATGGAATCTTGCCATTTGCAACAATGTGGATGGAGATAGAGTGTATTAATCTAAGCAAATATCAGAGAAGGACAAATACCATATGATTTCACTCACGTAGCATTTAAGAAACAAAACAGATGTGCACAGGGGAAGGGGATAAAAAGAGAGGGAAGCAAAGCATAAGAAAACCTTAACCCTAGAGAAAAAATTCAGAGCTACAAGAGAGGAGGTGGGTGGGGAATGGGCAAAATGGGTGATGGGTTATTAAGGAGGGACTTGTGTTGAGCACTAAGTGTTGTATGTAAGTGATGAATCACTAAATTCTACTCCTGAAACCATATTACACTGACAAGACTTTTAAAAATTGAAAAACAAAAAGCCTGTCTTTTAGTTTGTCTTTTTCTTTTTTGTTCATTTGTTTCTTATATTTCACATATGAGTGAAATAATATGGTGTTTGTCTTTCTCTGACTTACTTCACTTAGCATTATACTCTTTAGATTCATCCATGTTGTTGCAAATGACAAGGTTTTATTCTTTTTATGGCTAAGTAATATTCCACTGTATATTTATACCACATCCACTTTACTCATTCGTCTATCAATGGAAATTTGGGTTGCTTCCATAATTTGGCTAGATCAAATAGTAGTTCTATTTTTTATTTTGAGTAGTTCTATTTTTTTTTTATTTTTTTGAGGAACCTCCTTAGTGTCTCCCACAGTGGCTGTACCACTTTGCATTCTCACTACTAGTGCATAAGAGTTCCTTTTTTTCCCATCCTCACCAACACTTGTTGTTTCTGTGTTTTTGATATTACGAACTTTAAATTATATTTTTTCTTTAACTTTAAACATGGTATCCAACATTCCCCAACTTCTTAATTAATCAAAGTTATACCATTGTGCTCATAAATTTACTAAAACTTGGGAGATGCTGGGTTTATATATTATTTTTGATATTTATTAAGTATAAACTTCTGAGAAAATTACATAGCTTTCTACACTTTATTTTTTTACTTGTAAAATGTAGATAATAGTAATTAATTATAAGGTATTTAGAGTAGTATCTTGCAAATAAAAAATATCCAAAACTATTAGCTATTATTATTTTTCTATATACCAACTGATATAACTTGGCACGATGTTACAAAATTTCAGTGTTTTGTGTTTTGTCTCAACACCACTCAGCGTAATGCCCAATATATAATAGACGTTGTTCATGGTTATATAAAGAACAAATATATGATTGAAAAACATGTTTTGTTTTCCTTCTTTTTGGTCTCCTCAAGTATAAATCTATAAATCCTTAGAGTCTTTGACTTAATCCTTGTGGGTTCTAACTTTCGGCTGAATTACAAAATATATTGTATTTTTTTGTTGAGTACTATTTATCGCACTTATTTTTAGGCCAATACTTGAATTGTGCCAATATATAGACATGTACATATACTTGTACAGCTGTATCTTTAATATCAACTTATGAGTTAAATCCAGATGTGTTTTTCCTGTAAATATGTTATGTGTGATAGTCTTAAGACTGAACAGTGACTTCTGAATTTTTTGTGGTTAAAGGGCATGTAAATTCACATATCAATAACACATTTTGAGCATTGAATGAATGTCAGCTGATTTTAAAAAAATAGCATCTTTCAATTGTCCTAACATTGCTTTCAGATATATGTTGCTATTTCCATTTGACAACTGAGAAATGTTGTGTAGAGAACAGTATAATAATTAGCACAATTTCTATACTAAAAAGAGACAGAGGTCAGATTAAACAAACCACTGGTGTGTTCATAAATGTTTAACAACTAGCTGGGGGTGGAGAAATCTGGGAAAGATCTCTGATTATGTAGCATTTGCTGATATCTGCTGCAGATACTTTCATCATGGCCAAGTTTTAGCTAGCACATGGAAGGCTGAGATGGGAAGAGATGTGAACAGGTTCTCACAAGATGATACAAGCCAGCTCCACCTCAACAATGAATCAGAGCTGCTCTTTTAACCATATATCCTGTACCCTTACTGTTGACATGCACACGTTTCTTGCTGAATTTAACAACCTAAATCCTACTTGTCTGTTTCTACTAAATCCAGTCTTACCCAGTTCATGAAAGGGGAAAAAAAATACTGTATGTTTTAGTCTACTGGCTGGTATTTTTTTCTATCTTGGGGATAAGATAAATGAATACACTTCTTACAATATTTATATCATGTCACATAATTTTAATATTTTACCAGTAAATGAAACTAGGTTATATCTGCCTACTTATCTATCTATCATCTATCTATCTACCTGTCTATCTACCATCTATCATCCATCATGTGTGTTGGTGCACATACATACATGTACCTATTCATACACATATATTTGCTTTTACGACTGTATGACAGGGAAATATATCTAAGTACATTTCCTTGGAATCAGAATACATACTTGGGATTATGCCAAAAATACCTTCAACATTATTCACTTCAAAACACTGGGTGGTGCACTTAAAATTACCTCATTAGTTTCTTTTTCACACCTCTCTTGATTTTTTTTTTCCCCAGTACTAGGTAATTCTTTGATAAGAACTATGAAGTCTCTAATAAGAAATATTTAGTAAACTAATAATAATGCTTTTATATGATTAATTATTGCCACCCATTGGCAGTAATTTTCTGTTAATTTGATATTTGTTCAACTTGTGGTTAATTTTGTGGTTGATTTTTTTTGAACTGAAAAAATACTTCTGAACATCTTGCTAATGTTATACTTAATTTTTTGGAGAAAAAATGAAGTCAAAACAATTGTTTCTGACTCTCTCCCAAACCATCTTGCTCTCTATAAATGCATGATTTCATTGTTCTGTCACTGAGGACTTTTTGTTTCTGGTATAAAAACAGTGAAAAAGTGAGAAGTTTGGAAAATTATATTTTGTTTTAAATTCTTTAATACTAGAAAGACAAAAGCTGTTAACCAGCTGTTGTTAGTTTTTTAATAATGATTTCGTTCTAAGTAAATCTTAGTATCTGGATATCCCTGCGGTTCCTTGGAGGATGGAGAACTTGCCATATGATGAACTCTTGCTTTATTTATTTTAAATATACCTGAGCTCAGTTGGAAATAAATTTAGATGACAACATATATGTGATTTAGAGAGTCAAATGAAAGATTTCTATTTCATTTTCCTTTTTATTTCATACTTAATTTCCAACACATGGCTAATTAAATATATTTTCTTTATAAAGAAAATAGATCACTCTACAGTTCCTAAAGCATCAGTGAAAACAGGGACATCAACATTTTCCATTTGTCAATCTTAGTGTAGTAATTTAAATTTTACCTCTTTCTAAATAGGTCTATAAAAGTTTGTTACCTATTAAGTCGCCTTCTTTTAAAACAATTGCCACAGGTTATATAAAAGAAATTAAATCAATGGAACATTTATTTAAATTGAACATAATCTTCTCAGCTAAATAATGAGCACTTTGTATCAAGGTTTTATCTCAGACTTAACTTCTCAAGCAAAGATTGGCTACTACTTTTATGACATTTTGAAAATGATGAACACTTGTGAGCATTTGTGTATGAAACAGAATTTTGCTTAAAGGGGACTTAATATTTTTTCAACTAAGGAAGCTTTTGGAGTAGGAATCCTGTTCTAGTGCTCTACATGAATCGTATGTGGTTCAGAGGGAAAGAAAATAAAATACAGAGTTCCGGGGTGGCAAAATGTTAACAATTTGTGAATCTAGGGAAAGAATTCTTGGAGCTTCATTTAGTATAATGACTATATAACTATATTTGCAACTTCCCTTAGTTTCATTGTTTCAAAGTGCAGTTCCCTCCAATCTGGAACAGAAAAATGATCTTATGCCATGCTCCTGCTGTACGTTTGGCTCTAGCTCTAGCGTTTTGGGATGAACGGGTAGTAGGTTAAGGTCAGGCATGAAGGGGCATGGGCAAAACCAGAGACATGTGGACATACCTAGCTCATCCAGCTGTCCATTTCAGAAGAGGAATTTCTGAGTCAGAATGTGTTATGTCATTTCTCAGTTTAAAACCTATAATAAATTGGGGGATTCATCAGGAATTGACAAGAAAAAATGAACACAGGTAAACCTTCTCTAAACGTCAATTCCACATAAGCTAAATAAGAATGATATTGAATTAAATAAATTCTGTGAGGATTTAAAAGAAGTATGTATGCCCAGGATTTACCAGGGTCTGTAAACTCCTAAAATACACATTACATGGAGATAATCTATAAATCTCTGCATTGCTTATGGAGAAACCCCAGTGAGTCTTAGTTTTCCCAAATACCTTAAATATAAGACATTTTTATAAATTTTATTTTTAAGTTTATTTATATATATACATGACCTGAGCCAAAATCAAGATTCAGTGGCTTAACTGACACAGCCACCCAGGTGCCCAAAATATAAGACACTGTCAAAAGGATTTTTTTTTTTTGTATTTTGGCATCTGAACTATTGTTTCATGTTCTCTAAATTTGCATTTCTTATTATAGTTTTTAGAAAAGTTCAGAAACCATGGAATTTAAAAGGAAGTGAAAATGTTTATGGAAGATTTAGAGGAAATCATCATGTCTTTAACGTTTATATAACTATTTTCAATATGAGATGATAGACAAATGATCTACCAGCATATGCTCAAGGACTTTCATTTTTATAATATCGCTTTTAAAAATAGTTTGCATATTCATACTCAGATATTAATATATCTTGCATATATTAACTTTTCTCTTGGGCTTATAGTACAAAACTAGTGCCAAATTGGAAAATAAAAATTAATCACTAATAATAATCTATGTTCTACAAAGGATATAGGATTGATTAATTGATTGATTTAATGTTTATTTACTTTTGAGAGAGAGAGAGAGAGACAGAGAGAGAGAAAGAGAGACAGAGAGAGAGAGAGAGAGAGAGAGAGTGAGTGGGCGGGCAAGGGACAGAGAGAGGGAGACACAGAACCTGAAACAGGCTCCAGGCTCCGAGCTGTCAGCACAGAGCCCGACGCGGGGCTCGAACTCACGGACCGCGAGATCATGACCTGAGCCAAGTCAGACATTTAACTGACTGAGCCATCCAGGCACCCCAAGGAAACAGGATTTCTTTTTAATCAATATTTTACTATACCCTTAATTTATTTGCCACATAGATTATATTTTATTGAAACTAGTATATTTGTCAAATTTTTCTACTTTCTTTTCTCTCTCTAGTCATTATCATATGGGTAAATTCACGGCAGTTTAAGTCTTCACTTTGAAGTGTGCCTCCAAACATCTCTCCTACATCAGGATAACTAGGAAGAGAAGAGAAAAATAAAAATGTAGTAACATTTTATGATTTCATAATTGTACTTATTTTCCGATAAATTTGTTGTGAATAGAGTTATTTAAAACAAGTGACCCTGAATCTTCAGGCCTCCATGTGAGTATATAATATTCACACCGAAGATTCTGATGGCTGACTCTCCCTACATGAGGACATTGGGGCACACGGATTTTAATTATGTGAGAACTGTACTCAAATACGCATTTTTCTTTTCTCAGAAAAGAGGAGGGAATATGGCAGAAATAGAATAGTAATCTACTTCCATGGTCATATTTAATGCACTAAAAAATCCGTATGCAGGATAAGTTAGGTTTAGTTACTGTCTCTCCTGGTGTCAAAGGGACACATACTTTGTTAAAAGGGGTATTTTCCCAAGATGTTGTGGAGTTGAACAATTATACAAAGTCGGACAACAAAACAAAATGGAGCAAAATTCATATTTCAATTGCTCATACAATTTATCTTATCAGATGTTTGTGTAAGTTGTTGGGTTAATTGAAATAAACCGATGATATAAGCAGTATTGTAATTTCACTGAACTTCATTTAAAATATGTAAGTTAAAGTTAGTTTTGCTTAAGAAAGTTAAACTGTGAACGTAGTTTTCTTTGGGTAATAATATGGAAGGGAACTGTATTGTGTAGCAAAATGTATTTATGATCGTTTTACCTGAGTTTTATCTATACATTAAAAATACTGAAGTGATCTTATTCTGAAACTTAACATTTTATGAACTGATGCACAATTTTAAAATAACTATGAATCCTGAAGTCTTTATAAAAGTTTTGTTGTTCATTATAAATCTCTTTACATGTTTTTTTAAAATTTATTTTCAAGAGAGAGAGAGAGACAGAGCTTGAGTCGGGGAGGAGCAGAGAGAGGGAGACAATCTGAGGCAGGCTCCAGGATCTGAGCTGTCAGCACAGAGACTGATGGCAGGGCTCGAACTCGTGAACCGCAAGATCGTGCCCTGAGCCAAGTCAGACACTCAACTGACTGCACCACCCAGGTGCCCCTTGTTGTTTATTATAAATAATGAACATATTTCAAATAAGAAAATAGAAACAAAATGTAATTTTGTAGAAAATTTTATGTTATAATATAAAAATCCCTTTAGACTAAATTCTAGCAAGGCATTTTGAGACATTTAGGGTATAACTAACTGAAATAATATGAAAAATATCAAATTGTTGAAAGTTGTCTTGACTTCATTTCATAAGCAATTCAATGTGTAAATGCTATGTAATGTATCAAATGGAAATCAACATCAATGAAAACAAACCACATATTTGGTCAGAAGGCAAAATCGAATGAGACAAAGAAGTAGTGTTGAAAACAGGGACAGAGAAAATTTGGGAAAACAGAGCAGACAAAATTGTAACGAAACAGTTTAATGTATGTTCTTTTTCTTGTCTCTATAGATTTAGGAGACTCCCTCAAAACATAAGATTCATTTTGGATGGTGCCATATGTACATATACAGCATTTGAAGTGACTTGTTCCATAATGAGACTTTCTGGGAAGGGAAGGGAAGGATTCCAAGCAGGTCTGAAAAATAGCTTGAGAGAATGGAGACGGGATACTGGCTTGGATTTCACTGTGCATAAGTGGTGAGGCTGGGGTAAGGGTTTCCCCACTGACAAGGGTTGAGTGGATTAAACTTTCTGACAGTGAAGAGCGGAGTAGCATTAAACATTCTTATTAGTTTTCCCAGAAATGGGGCAAGGGAGGAGGGTGGGGTGATGGTTAAAACCTGTCAACAAATATCAAATACAGAGACAAACTTTTTATTAAAATTCATCTTTGATTAGACTGATGATTGATATGGAAGGTGTTTAATTACATTGAATCTGAACTGAAGTAAGTCATTCTAGTGTTCTGGAAGGCTCATAAACCTGAGGCTGATAAGGGAGGTGAAAATTCTATTGAGAGGCCAGCCCTGTGTAAATTGTGAAGGGAAATGAGTGTCTTATTCACCATCAAGAGTGTTTGGAACTTCAAAGGGTAATAGAAATATCTTATTGAGTCCTTTTAATGTGCAGACACATGCATGACTATGATTTATATTTTGAGTATATGTGACCAATGACTATCCTGTAGTTCCTTACCTCAGAGTGGATAACATAAGGAATTGGTGTCAGGGGTTCACTTGACTCCATTGGGTCTCTGGTTAAAAATCACTTCCTTAGAAGGTTATCCCATCCTCAACTTGTCACTTTTGAACACCTTCTCGTGTGTGGTATGTGTGTGTGTGTGTGTGTGTGTGTGTGTGTGTGTGTCTGTGTGTCTGTGTGTGTCTGTGTGTGTGTGCATTCTTTCCTTTCAAAAAATTCTACCTGTCAGTAACTGGCATTATATTATACATATTTTTTTTCCAATATATGAAATTTATTGTCAAATTGGTTTCCATACAACACCCAGTGCTCATCCCAAAAGGTGCCCTCCTCAGTACCCATCACCCACCCTCCCCTCCCTCCCATCCCCCATCAACCCTCAGTTTGTTCTCAGTTTATATTATACATATTTTAAATTACTTGATTTCCTCATAACAGTAAGCTCCATGAACAAAAGAATTTTGTGACTTTTTATTCTTGGCTTAAATAATAGGGAGCTTAATGGATGCCATTTAATTAATAAATCATTTAGGAATGGATGGGCCTCATTTAATTTGAGCAGTGAGAGAAGTGAGTCTTGCAGGGAGTTTCAGAAAAAGAAGCCCCAGGAAGTGGTTCTCTCTTTGTAATTGGACATCATCAACAGGGAAACGTACTAACCTGTCATTGGTAATTATCTTATGAACAAAATGGGGAAATAAATATCCATGAATGTACTGGGTACTAGTCAGGCAGGCCAATAATACAAAAGAACCTAGTGCCATCAGTAAGCCTGTGGGTCAGTCCAAATGCCTGCCCTTCAATATAAATAGGCTAACTATATTTCTTTTTAGTAGCTGATATCATCCGAATGGAAGATATGATATCTCAGTACCACAAAGAAAAAACAATGTTGTAAGAAGCAATAATTAAAATACAAATTATTTTACTAACTGGCATATTATAAAATTTATATTATATATTATATACTTTATATATACATATGTAATTATACATTAAAGGCCTTTACAACAGAACAGAGAACTATAAATGTAGAAAAATATAGCATGTTCATAACTTTAAAACCTTATATAAATTTATTCTTCTATACAGGTACTCATTTTTTTGTATCATCAACTATGTTTTATTGAGAAAAAATGTATGGCTCAAATACTATTTATCTATAGTCAGTCATTATTGTTGTTATTATATTTAATATACTTGACAGAGGTTCATTGTGCAGCTCCAGATTTTATTTATTTTAAACAAACATGCTATTGACTCTATAAATAGAATTCAAATTAATTAATGTAGATCATTTAAAACAAACACTTCATAATAGATTTAAGACTTTAAATAAATAATAGCTTATAAAAATTCAAATCAGAGCTTATTTGCAGCACAAAGGGACTGTGAAATATACTGATTGAACTAAGTTAGCAATTTCTTTGTTTCAAAGGCTTACTTTCATTATAAGTATTTCAGCCAAAATAATCTAGGCATCCTATATGCTTAGGGATAGCCTTATAGTGTAAGGGGAAAGTTAAACGTATGTATCTGGTCCCCATAGTTCTTTTCTGACCACATTTTATTGTTTTAATTTTTACTAAATTAACTGAACATTTTGCAATGCCCTCCATCTGCAAATGATTTTTTTCTTATAAACTGCTACTTCACCTGTTGAAATTTACTTAATTATTCAGAGATAATTGTGGTCAGCATCTCCTAATTGTGCTTCTGGCATCTGATTAAAAAAAAAAAAAAAAAAAAACTTAATGAAGATTAAATTGCTTTATCTTGGAAGAAAGAGGAACATACAGTGAAATAAATATTTCACCTCTGATATTTAAAAAAAATTATTGGAAAAAGGCTTTCCTTCACATTTCCTTGCATAGGAAGGCATTACTGTATATTTTAAAAACATCCTGGGGCAGTTGGGTGCCTCAGTTGGTTAAGTGTCTGACCTTGGCTCAGGTCATGATCTCATCTTTCATGGATTCAAGCCTCACGTAGGGCCCTGTGCTGACAGCTCAGAGCCTGGTTGAGCCTGCTTGGGATTCTGTGTCTCCCTCTCTCTCGGTCCCTCCCCTGCTCACATTCTCTCTCTCTCTCTCTCTCAAAAATAAATCAACATAAAAATAAATAAAACATTCTATGAACATATTAAATTATGTTGAACATAGTTGAATTTTAAAATAGAAGGAAATAAGTAAATTTTAAGTGCTTATCTAAAAATTAGCTTTAAGTACTTTATATTGCATTATATTAAAGATCACCTTCATCTGTAATTACTTTATTTCAACGTTTTTTTTTTTTTTTTTTTTTTTTTTTTATTTATTTTTGGGACAGAGAGAGACAGAGCATGAACGGGGGAGGGGCAGAGAGAGAGGGAGACACAGAATCGGAAACAGGCTCCAGGCTCCGAGCCATCAGCCCAGAGCCTGACGCGGGGCTCGAACTCACGGACCGTGAGATCGTGACCTGGCTGAAGTCGGACGCTTAACCGACTGCGCCACCCAGGCGCCCCATGTAATTACTTTATTTCATATAAAGGATTAATGTTGCTAACAAATGTATTGCAGAGGTGTGTTATGTATTTCATATTATTATGCATTATATATTATATGTAATATACATAATACTATATGTAATATACATACATATACATATATAAGTAATATGTAATGCATATATTATGCATTATATGTAATAATTATATGTAATATTTGTAAATATTTTATTTTTTAATTCAAGGCAAATTTTCAGTTCTCCAAACTATCTAAGGGGATAGGGTAATTTATTATTTTTTTAATTTTTTTAATGTTTATTTATTTTTGAGACAGAGGGAGACAGAGTGTGAGTGAGGGAGGGGCAGAGAGAGAGGGAGACACAGAATCTGAAACAGGCTCCAGGCTCTGAGCTGTCAGCACAGAGCCCGATGTGGGGCTCAAACCCATGAACTGTGAGATCATGACTGAGCCGAAATCAGATGCTTAACTGACTGAGCCACCCAGGCGCCCGGGGCTAGGGTAATTTAAAGCTAATTTGTGGAATTTTTTTTTTCTTAGCATTCTGTATATTTCAATATAATTGTACTCTATATATCAGGCACTTATAATGGTACCTTATAGAAGGGAATCTCTCTCTTGAGTGTATTCACAAGAGTGTGACGCACCTTGTCAGCCTCCATCTTTTCTCACCTCTACTACCACCCAGATGGAGCCCTCTTGGTTTATGCTCTCTTTCTGATGTTGGGGGTGGGGGAACTGACCACAAAGAAGATGTCAATAGCCACTCTTAGAATATTGATGATAAACTTTTCAAGATTCTTACTGCAAGAATGAAGCAGCAGGTGTTAAATGAAACCTGAAATCATCACATGCAGAAGTAAGGAGCTGTGCACAATAAGACCATTTCTTGATTTGTTTCTCTCATACATCAAGTACTATAAGTCTATTACTCTAAATACTAATTTAACAAAATAAAAGCTGATTAATTAATTTAGTTTTTTTTTCTGTCTTTAGCTATTGAATCATGACAAATTCTTATGTCTTTAAATAAATAGAAAATAGATTCAATAGACCTACACTTATAGCCATTTCTGGCCATGATGTGGCATTTTTTTAAAAAAAGTAAATATATGAATTTATTAAATATTAATAAGTGTTTTAAATTTGATAAAATGATTTTAGAAAATACTTTGATCAATATTGACTCTAAAATTTTGTTAACATTTTATTCTCGCAAAAGACACAGTTGAAGTAAATGAGATGTGTCATACTTTTTATGTTTAAATAACATTAATTACAATTTCTGATAAATACTTCTATAGTCATTCTATGCTAGTCTCAGTAACTGCCACATTTGTTCAGTCTTAGAAAAAAATCTTTGTTCTCTAGGAATCGACTAATTACCTGTTATTGCTGTATTGAATGTAGAAATGTATTTTTTTCACAACTGCATTTGCTAGAACTTTACCAAAGTTTTAATTACGTTTGCTTCCTAAAGAATAATGAAATGGTGCCAATTTTAAGGGACTTAGCTCAAATTTTTGAGAAAATAGAGGTATCTATTCAAATTGTTTATTTCAATATGCAGTAGAAATGAAGTTTTGTATATTATCCAGAAGTTAGAGAAAATATCGGGACATGTATCTATGTTTCTATTTTTCTTTCATTGATTAATTTGTGCACAGATCATGCCATTATATTGGTTTTTATGGAAAGAACTGAGCAAAATTTAAAAAAAAAGATATGAAATTTTTAAATTTTCTGCATTTTATGTGATGTTTTCAAAACAAAATTACAAAATTACAAGTACTAAACATCAGTTATGCTCAATGTGTAGGCAACACTTGATTTTTGTTTGGTTGTTTGGAGGATTCAGTTAAAAACATGCATTTCTTTGAAGGCTTCCGCTAGGTCCTGGGAAAAGCAATAAAAAAAAAAAATTCTTGGTGAAATCTATGCTTTCAGAATGTTTCTTCTTAAGTAGTAATATTGCATGTTAAACTGATTTAGCTGTATCTCCTGTATTTTGATGGTTGAACTTTCATTATCATTTTTATACCTTTAAAAATTTTCCCTTGAAATTTTCTTGCTGACTCAGTTAATTAGAAGTTAGTTTTACATGGTTCTTTTACTGGGATAGCAAGGACACATGTGTTAGAGCATTTTATATTTTTTCACATATCCTGGATTCCTGGTCTGTGTTTGTCACTCGGTGGTCTCGTTGTGTTTTAGTTCCAGTAATTTTTCCTGACCTATATTCTATCTCCCCACTTCTCTCCTCAGCTGTCTTGAGGAGGGCTGAATGAACACTTGAAAGGCATCTCTCATCTCGAGTACTGTGCTTTTGCTTTTAGCCCTGCATTTGAATATTTCCTAGAGTTTTCATCTGTTTGTGAAACTACCTATCTGATCTTATAAGTTTTCTAGCTTTTAAAGGAGGACTTTTAACACTGTGATTTAAAATTCTGTGTCTCAGTGATCCCTCTGCATCAGATCTGTCAGTCCTGATAATTGTTTTCTCTCTCCATACTGTGTTTTTTCTTTCCTGTGTGTATGTATCCTAAACATTTTGTTGAAAGCTGGGCCTGCTTTGTTGGGCAGTAAATAAAGTGAGTATGTTCAGGCTTGAATAGCATATCTTTCCTTCCGCAAGGCCTTTATTGTGAACTTGTGCTAATCTTTTAGGAATTGAATTGTTTAAAGTTTGAAGTTATATTTTGCCCACCTACAAAGGTCCACATAATTTATGACAACAATAGCCAACAAATTTTCCCCATCTCCTCCCATCCCTGCTTGGCCATGCACATGAAATGTTTGTGAAACACTATTTTTTTTTTAATTAAAATTAGTCACTTAGATGGTGCTAATGAGGTCAAATCCACAGGTCCCTACACAAGTAAAGTTTACCATTTGGCTTTGACTCTCTCTACTTAGAGTTTTCCCCTATTCTCAAGACAGATTTTTTTTTCTTAAATCTCCCACCTGACACATATTAGGCTGGTAGTGAGGGACAAGGGTGGGGCATTCTTTGAAGTTCTTATTAAGCCTCAATTTTATGTAGTCACTAGAACCTGCTTCTAGGCAGTGTTAGCCTTCACAAGTCTGCCTACCCTCCTCTGTAAGTAAGGCTGAACTACTTAATACAGCCCTAATGTAGTCTCTCCCTCAGTGTTAGAGCCTATTCCCATCAACCAGCTGCAGATTTTCAACGGTGAGTGCACAGAGCTTAAAGCTTTTGACTGCCAATTCTCAAACCCTGTAGCGACTTTTCACAGTTACTCACCTGCAACTTTTTTGTGCTCTCTGCTTGCACATTAAGGCTTTTGTTTTTTAGTGGATAAAGGGGAGAGGGGATGGGCAGAGCTTGGGAGGTGTTGCTATTCTCCTCACTGTGCACCATGTGGGACGTTTTCTTGGGATTCTCGTCGAATTTCTGTAAGTACCTCAGGGGATTCATGGAGAAGATTATACAAAAGTACAACCTCTCGTAAATTTGTGTACTCCACTCTTTCATGCTAGCCCATACTTTAAAAATCTTACAAAATCTCTAGCTAAGTGTTCTTACTGGCTTATAAGGTGTTTAGTTGTGTGTGTCTATCCCTTGTAAGTAAATGCTTGGATCCTATTTTACCTCCAAGTTCCCATCTCCCCAGATTTCAGATTACTTATTTCCCCTTTTGATTTTGGTTTTCTGCTGGCTTGAGGAAAAGTTTGTAAATTGCAGGCTTCAGTATTTTTTCATATAAATCTAACCTGATGACTTGGCAAAAGGCAAAGGGAAGTGTGTGTGTGTGTGTGTGTGTGTGTGTGTGTGTGTGTGTGTGTGCGTGTGGTTGCAGTTCTGTGAGTTTCATTACAATTTCTTTAAGTTGAATGCTCTTCTTATTTCAGTAAATTTCAGTTAATTAAGTGAATGGTAATGTTGTTTTAATAGAAACATGTGATATCACGTGTAATCATCTCAGGCAGTAAACTGTTACGTGTAGACATTATCAAGACTGTCACAGTAGAAGTTTTTACCATACTTCAACCAGTTCAGTTCAAGTATATGCAAACGTATAAACTGACTAATCAGTTAGTGTGACTTCTTAAAGGAAAATATTGCTTTACATTTATTTGGCTTTTAATTTAAGAAACAATGATTTATAAATAAATTTTCTCTGTTCCTATTTTACATCCAATTTACTTCAACTTATTTGCCCATCTACTTTAGAATAATACTCTTACTAGCAGATCTAAGTTGATGATACATTAGTGCATCCTTTTTTAATTTCAATGGAGTAATACTTCCATATATTTCAACAAAATACCTAAAATTACTTGTTTTTGTTTTTGTTTTTGTTTACACACAGTGCAGAGAGTAGTGGTATCTTCTATACCCTTCTATGTGAGTACTTTCTGTACTCATATTGAACTGTGAGTTCAATGCTAAATCTGATTTTGTGGAATGCAAAAATTAGTAAAAGAATTTGAACATCCTGGGGGAAAGTTTGTATGTTATTATGACCAATAAAATAACTTATCCAAATTATATTACTTAAAATTTGCAAACAAAAACATTATCCTAATTACCATCTTCTTTAAGTAGAGCGTAACCCCTTCCCTCATTTCTCTCAATTCCCTAAAAGTCTTTGTTTCATTCCCAATTCTCTTTTTTTTCAAGTAAGAAACAGTTTTTCCATGGTGATTTTTACAACTTTAATTGATTTATTCTTCAGTGGTGTTAGTATCATTTGTGTAAGTTATTTTTTCATTAGTGCTAATTTATGGAAATGTTAAGAGTGCTTGTTGTTTCTCTTTGCTAGGATTGTTTTGTGTTGTTTTTGTATCTTGAAATATCTGCATTTTAAAATTGCTAAATGACCTTATTGTCTTTGACCTATAAGTGACTCATGCCAAGTTGCTCAAATTAAGAAACCTCATAAATTTTTGCATCCTTATAAGTAATTTGTTTATTTTTGGTAACTGTATAAATTTCTGTGGATCTGATTATGTGAGCTTCTCATAGTGCTTCAACATTATTTGTGAGACTGGGAGAGAATAAAATTCTTTTCTTATGTTGGTAAATTTGAAAAGCTTTTTGAGTAATTGACTACTACCAGATCTCCATGGCATCTGGGATAATTTGGTGCCTTAATCATGATCTTACTCTTATATATCTACCATGCAACATATGTTGAGAAGAACTCTGAGGTATTTAAGGCATCCAAACTTAGGCTGCGTAATAATTTTATTTGGTATACTACATTCTGGAGACTCTAGACAGACATTATTGAAACATGGCATGCTTGATAAGTGGTTATTGGGAGCTGGGAGAATTTCCCAATGATTACATGAAAATCATAGTTTGTAGATGTCAAAATAAAACCAACTTCACATAAAAATGTAATTAAAATTGTTTTAAGGAGCTAAATATAATGTCTGAGGAACAGTTCTACTGGCAATATGGTTTATTTAAGTCAATTTTCAGACACTGTAATAACACTATTATAACACTGAGATAATTTTAAAGTGATTATAGTCATTTTTTATTTTGTAGCAGACAGCTTAAATGCATGTGTAAATAAATACAAACCTTTAGAAATAATATATTAAATGACAAAAATATTCTAACTGTTGAATTTAAGGATATACATAAGCCATGCTTAGGGGTGTGAATGTTGGTTGAGCCTTTCAAGACAGAGGCTGATAGGTTATTTGCTTTTTTGTGTGCATTATTCAAAATAGTCAAAACTATTTTGTGCATACTATAGTATTATACATATTGAAAGACTGTTCTATTACCTCACCAAATTATCAAGTTATTTACACAAGCCACATACAAACAGGATTATGATCCACAAGTATATTCAGGAATAAAAATGACTAAGCTAAGCTAACTTTGATCAGTACTTCTCAGTGTTAATTGCGTATTTTTATCACATGGGGAGGATTTAAAATGCCTGCTTTGTCCTGATATTATGGATTTTCATCTGGGATGGAATGCATTGGCTATGTATTCTTTATTTTTTTATATCTCCCCTGAATAAATCTAACTGGGAGCCATAATCTAGAATTAATTCTCTGTGATGTATTCATAAAATTACATGCCACCTTTAAATGGAATCAATTAAATTTTTACAAATTGAAAATAGTGTAGATCTCTAATTTTGCACGTATCAACTCGGTCAGAAATTTTATTAATACTTTGTGTTCCTTGCCTAAAAGTAATAATTATATCTGATATGATTAAATTGATGGTGGGGTATTGAGAAATCTCCCCAAGTTGATGGTATCATTTGAGATGATCAGTTATATATATATATATATATATATATATATATATATATATATATAACGTCAACTTAGCTAACATACAGTGTGTATGGTGTACTCTTAGGTTCGGGAGTAGATTCCCATGATTCATCACCTAAATAAACACCCAGTGCTCATCCCAACAAGTACCCTCCTCAATGCCCATCACCCATTTTCCCTGCCCCCCCCCCCCACTGCCCCACTCTTCCACCCTCAGTTTGTTCTCTGTATTTAAAAGTCTCTTATGGTTTGCCTCTCTCTCTGTTTGTAACTATATATAATTTTTTTCTTTTCCTTCCCCCATGGTCTTCTATGAAGTTTTTCAACTTCTACCTATGAGTGAAAACATACGGTATCTGTCTTTCTCTTACTGACTTATTTCACTTAGCATAATACCCTCCAGTTCTGTCCACATAGTTGTAAATAGCAAAATATCATTTTTTTATTGCCGTGTAGTATTCCTGTGTGTGTGTGTGTGTGTGTGTGTGTGTGTATACACATATACCACATGTTCTTTATCCATTCATCAGTTGATGGACAGTTAGGCTCTGTCCATAATTTGGCTATTGTTGATAGCACTACAATAAACATGGAGGTACATGTGCCCCTATGAATCAGCACTCCTGTATCTTTGGATAAATTCCTAGTAGTGTTATTGCTGGGTCACAGAACAATTCAATCTTAATTTTTTAAGGAACCTCCACACTGTTTTCCAGAGTGGCTGCACTGGTCTGCATTCCCACCAACAATGTAAGAGGGTTCCTCTTTCTCCACATCATTGCCAACATCTGTTGTTTCCTGAGTTGTTAATTTTAGCTACTCTGACCAGTGTGAGGTAGTATCTCAATGTAGTTTTGATTATATTTTCCTGATGGTGAGTGATATTGAGCATCTTTTCTTTTGTCTGTTAGCCATTTGTATGTCTTGTTTGGAAAAGTGTCTATTCATGTCTTCTGCCCATTTCTTCACTGGATCATTTGTTTTTTGGATGTTGAGTTTGATAAGTTCTATATAGATTTTGGATACTAAACCTTTATCTGATATGTCATTGGCAAATATCTTCTCGCATTCCATTGGTTGCCTTTTAGGTTTGTTTTTTGTTGTTTTTTTTTTTTTTTTTTTATTGTTGCATTGCTGTGCAGAAGCTTTTTATCTTGATGAGGTCTGAATAGTTCATTTTTATTTCTCTTGCCTTTGGAGATGGCAAGTTACTTGCCTTTGGAGATGGCAAGTAAGAAGTTACTGCAGCAACAGGTCAAAGATGTTGTTGCCTGTTTTCTCCTCTAGGGTTTTGATGGTTTCCTGTCTCACATTTAGGTCTTTCATCCATTTTGAGTTTATTTTTGTGTATGGTGTAAGACAGTGGTCCAGTTCCATTCTTCTGCATATTGCTGTCCAGTTCTCCCAGCACCATTTGCTAAAGAGACTGGTTTTTTTTTGTTTTTTTTTTTTCCATTGGATACTCTTTCCTGCTTTGTCAGAGATTAGTTGGCCATACATTTGTGGGTCCAATTCTGGATTTTCTATTCTATTCCATTGGTCTATGTGTCTGTTTTTGTGCCAATACCATACTGTCTTGATGATTACAGCTTTGTAGTAGAGACTAAAGTCTGGGATTGTGATGCCTCCAGCTTTGGTTTTCTTTTTCAACATTACTTTAACCTTTGGGTCTTTTGTAGTTCCATACAAAATTTAGGATTGTTTGCTCTAGCTCTGAGAAGAATGGTGGTGCTCTTTTGATTGGGGTTGCATTGAATGTGTAGATCGTCTTGCATAGTATTTACATTTTAACAACATTTGTTCTTTTAATCCATAAGCATAGAATGTTTTTCCATTTCTCTGTGTCTTCAATTTCTTTCGTAAGTTTTCTATAATTTTCAGCATACAGATCTTTTACCTCTTGGTTAGGTTTATTCCTAAGTATTTTATGGTTCTTGGTGTAATTGGATATGGGATCAATTCCTTGATATCTCTTTCTACTTCATTTTTAGTATATAGAAATGCAACCAATTTCTGTACCTTGATTTTTATATCCTGCAACTTTGCTGAATTCGTGATCGGTTCTAGCTGTTTTTTTGGTGGAGTTTTTCAGGTTTTTGATATAGAGTATCATGTTGTCAGCAAAAAGTGAAGGTTTGATTTCGTTGCCAATTTGGATGCCTTTTATTTCATTTTGTTGTCTGATTGCATAGGCTAGAACTTCTAACACTGTGTTAAACAACAGTGGTGAGAATGGACATCCCTGCCATGTTCCTGATCTCGGGGAGGTGGGGGGGGGGAAGCTCTCAGTTTTTCCTCATTGAGGATGATATTAGCTGTGGGACTTTCATATATGGCTTTTATGATGTTAAAGTATGTTCCTTCTATATGGACTTCCTTGTGAGTTTTAATTACTAAAGGATGGTATATTATGTCAAATGCTTTTTCTGCATCCATTGATAGAATCATCTGGTTCTTATCCTTTCTTCTATTAATTAATGTGGCGCATCACACTGATTGATTTGCAAATATTGAACCAGCCCTGCAACCCAGAAATGATCCCACTTGATCCTGGTGAATAATTATTTTAACATACTGCTGAATTTGATTTGTTAGTATCTTGTTGAGAATTGTTGCATCAATGTTCATTAGGGATATTGGCCTGTAATTAGCCTCTTTAGTGGGGTCTCTATCTGGTTTGGGTATCAAGGTAATGCTGGCTTCATAGAATGAGTCCAGAAGCTTTCCTTCCATTTCTATTTTTGGAATAGCTTGAGAAGAATAGGTATTTTAAATGTTTGGTAGAATTCCCCTGGGAAGCCATCCGGCTAGGACTCATATTTCTTGGGAGATTTTTGATAACTGATTCAATTTCTTCATTGGTAATGGGTCTGTTCAAGTTTTCTATTTCTCCCATTTGAGTTTTGGTAGTGTGTGAGTGTCTAGCAATTTGTCCATTTCTTCCAGGTTATCCGGTTTGTTGGCATGTAATACTTCCTAGTATTCCCTAATAATTGTTTGTATTTCTGTGGTGTTGGTTTTGTTCTCTCCTCTTTAATTTGTGATTTTTTATCTATTTGGGGCCTCTCTCTTCTTTTTGAGAAGACGGAGTAGTAGGGTTTTATCAATTTTGTTTTTTCTTTAAAAAAAAAAAACAGCTCTTAGATTCATCTTTTTTTTCTAATTTTTTAATGTTTTATTTTTATTTTTGAGAGAGACAGAGAGAGAGAGAAAGAGAGAGAGAGGGAGGGGAAGAGAGAGAGAGAGAGAGAGGGAGACACAGAATCAGAAGCAGGCTCCAGGCTCTGAGCTGTCAGCACAGAGCCCAATGCTAGGCTCGACCTCAAGAACCATGAGATCATGACCTGAGCTGAAGTCAGATACTTAACTGACTGAGCCACCCAGGTGCCCTTCATTGATCTGTTCTAATTTTTTTTTTTATTCTATATTGTTTATTTCTGATCTAATCATTATTTCTCTTCTTCTGCTGGCTTTTGGGTTTCTTTGCTACTTTGTTTCTAGTTCCTTTAGGTGTGAGGTTAGATTCTGTATTTGGGTTTTTTCTTGCTTCTTGAGATAGGCCTGGATTGTTATGTATTTTCCTCTTAGGACTGCTTTTACTGCAGCCCAAAGGGTTTGGAGTGTTGTTTTCATTTTCACTTGCTTCCATATATTTTTTAAGTTCTTCTTTAATTTCCTGTTTAACCCATTCAATCTTTAGTAGGATGGTTTTTAACCTCCATGTACTTGGAGGCTTTCCAAATGTTTTCTTGTGATTGATTTCAAGTTCAAAGCATTGTGATCTGAAAATATGCATGGTATGATCTCCATCCTATTATATTTGTTGAGGGCTGTTTTGTGACCCAGTATGTGATCTATTTTGGAGAATCTTCCATGTGCACTTCAGAAGAATGTGTATTCTGTAGCTTTTGGATGAAAAGATCTGAATATATTTGTTAAGTCAGTCTGGTCCAATGTGTCATTCAGAGCCATTGCTTCCTTACTGATCTCCTGCCTAGATGATCTGTCCATTGTTGTAAGTGGAGTATTAAGTTCCCTACAATCATAGTATTGTTGTCTATACATTTATTTATGTTTGTGATTAATTCATATGTTTGGGTGCTTCCACATTGAAGCATAAACATTTTCAACTGTTAGCTCTTCTTGATAGACCCCTTAATTATGGTATAATGCACTTCCTCATCTCTTGTTATAGTCTTTGTATTAAAATCTAGTTTGTCTAAGTATGGCTACTCCACCTTCTCTCTTTTAACATTTTTAAATGTTTGTTCTTTTTTTTTAACGTTTATTTATTTTTGAGACAGAGACAGAGCATGAACAGGGGAGGAGCAGAGAGAGAGGGAGACACAGAATCTGAAACAGGCTCCAGGCTCTGAGCTGTCAGCAGAGAGCCCGACGTGGGGCTCGAACTCACGGACCATAAGACCATGACCTGAGCCGAAGTTGGACGCTTAACAGACCAAGCCACCCAGGCGCCCCATTAAATGTTTGTTCTTAAGAGAGGGAGCGAGGGAGACACAGAATCCAAAGCAAGCTCTAGGCTCTGAGCTGTCAGCACAGAACACGACACGGGGCTCAAACTCACAAACTGTGAGATCATGACCTGAGCTGAAGTTGGACACTTAGCTGACTGAGCCACCCAGGTGCCCCTCCAACTTTCTTTTGATATCCCATATCATGATAGATGGTTCTCCGTCCCTTCACTTTCAATCTTCAGGTGTCCTCAGGTCTAAAATGAGTCTCTTGTAGGCAGCATATAGATGAGTCCCATTTTTTTTAAAAAATCAATTCTAATACCCTATTTCTTTTGATTGGGGCATTTAATCCATTTACATTTAGAGTGAATATTGAAAGATGGATTTAGTGTTATTGTGTTATCTGTAGGTTTTGTGCTTGTGGTGTTGTGTCTGGTATTTTGTAGATTTTGCTGCTTTTAACTCAGAGTCTCCCTTAGGATGTCTGGCAGGGCTGGTTTAGTTGTCATGAACTCCTCTAGTTTTTGTTTCGGAAGGCCTTTATCTCTCCTATTCTAAATGACAGCCCTGCTGGTTAAAGGATTTTTGGCTGCTTATTTTTCCTATCAGCCATTGAATATCTTCTGCCACTCACATCTGGCCTGCCAAATTTCAGTGGACAGGTCTGCTACTACCCTCATGTGTCTACTTTTATATGTTAAGTCCCATTTGTGCCTAGCTGCTTTCAGAATACTCTCTTTATCTTTGTGTTTGGCCAGTTTTGCTATGATATGTCTTGGTGTTGATCTGAAGGCAGTTCTCTGTGCTTCCTGACTTGGATGCCTGTTTCCTTCCCCAGATTAGGGAAGTTCTCAGCTGTAATTTGTTCAAATAAACCTTCTGCCCCTTTCTTTCTCTCTTCCTCTTCTGTAAATCATAGGATATAAACATTATTTTATTTCATTGAATCGTTTCGGTCTCTGATTTTTCCCTCATCTAGTAATTTCCTTTCTTGCCTTTTCTCAGCTTCGTCATTTTCCATAATTTTATCTTCTATTTCACCTATTCTTTCCTCTGCTTCTCCCATCCTTGCTGTCACTGCATCTAGTTTGTTTCCACCTCATTTACAACATTCGATTCATCATAACTATTTCTTATTTCCTTGATTTTGTGCAGCAATAGATTGTCTGCTGTCTTCTATGCTTTTTTCAAGCCCAGCTGTTAGTCTTATTATTTTAAATTCTTCATCAGATATATTGTTTATATCTATTTTGAGCAATTCTTTGGCTGTCATTTCTTCCTGGAATTTCTTTTAAGGAGAATTCTGTTTTGTCATTTTGGCTAGTTTTCTATCCTTTACATGTTTTAATAACTTGTTGTGTGTCCTTCACCTGTGAGTACTACTAAATTAAAAAGGGTCATATCCTGTCCAGGGCCTGGAACTTCAGGAAATGTTTTTGGAGTGTGTTATGTGCACTCTGTTGTTGTGTCTTGGCTTCTTTATCTCACTTCTTGTAGTGGTGGATTGGACCATCCACCAGCTGTGCTTTGATTTGTTTTTTTGAAGCAACCCTGGAAAGGAGGAGGTGGGGGGAAGGGGAAGAAATCTTATCCCACACTAAGAGAGAAATGATAGGGGTAAATAGAAAGACTAGTCAGGTAATCAAAGAATTTACCCAGAAAGAGAGGAAAATAAAGAAGGAGATACAGAAAAGGTACAAAAAGAATATAGTAGAAATGCCTGATTAAACAAACAAACAAGCAGAACAGAGAAAGAAAAAAAAAAAGTGTATATGATAAGAATTGACCAAAAATCAAATCAGAAGCTATAAGGCTGATTCCATGGGGGGAAGTAAAAATATATAGGAGAGTAGATTAAGGCAGGGAAAAGAGAAGAGAAGGAAATAAAGAAAAAAAAATAAAAAATAAAGAGAAAAAGAAGAAAAACAGCAACAATACCAACAGCAACAAAACTAGAATAACATACAAAACTGCAGGACAGTTGTCCCTTGGTGCCTTGGAGACCATGGCTGTGCTGGTCTGGATGGGGGTGGGGAGGGCAACTGGTTCAGTGAGTGTCAATCTCACTCTGGTAGGTAAGCAGTTACTAGTCTGGGAGGGGCAGGGTTTTGTGTAAGTGGGTTCGTCTCCACTGGGTGCTGCTGGCCCTTTCACTGAAGCCCCACCTTGTCGGTGATGGGGAGAAAAATGGAGACACCCCATTCTCTCCTGCTTGGACCAGATGTCCCAAACCACACTGATCAGGCAGCCCTCCCAGAGCAGCGTGGCGCGGGCAGCCAGTTTGCCCTGCTCTACGGTCTCTCGAGCCTCCCCAGTGATCAACTGGAATTCAAAACCCAACGCCTTACAGGATCCCACTTTGTATGGACCTGGGATGGCACCACTCTGCCTGGCCAACAGATGCTCAGGTTGGATCCTGCAGCGTCTTTTGTTCTTGGAAGCTCAGGAAACCCTCTTCTCACAGTACTCGATGGAGGAGATGGCTTTCTTGCAGTGCACCCCTGAGAGCGTTAGAAAACCCGGGGTTTGCTCTCCTTCTCCCCAGGTGCACACACAAGCAGCAGCACAGGCATGCTGGCTGTGGCACAGGCTCGTGCGCTGGCAGTGGCTCTGGTCCAGAGATAGTCCTGCAACAGTGAAATCTCCAATTTTTACTCCTAAGTCTGTTTGCAAAGTCGAAACTGTCTCTCTTTGTATTCTTCGCCTTCCAGACCGTGGTCCTGGAGGTTTTCCTCTTGTCTAAATACAATCCAACACTTCCACAGCCTGTCTTTCTCTTTCTTCTGTTTCTCCACCAAAGAAGTTCCACCTCCCTCTTCTGTACCTATGCCGCCTGTTTTATCTTTTCCAATTCACAAACACACACCTCTGAACCACCAAAGTGTCTCCAAATGCCCCTGGACGGGTTTCTATCAGACTGTAGCCTGGATTCCTGAAATTCCAAGTGTTCTGACTTCAATATTGCTGAGTTTCAGGGAGGAGGGAAATTCTGGCATCCCTACTCCTCCACCATGTTGACTCTTTAATCTACCAGTTCACTTTTTTTTTTAATTTTTTTTTTTAACGTTTATTTTATTTTTGAGACAGAGAGAGACAGAGCATGAACGGGGGAGGGGCAGAGAGAGGGAGACACAGAATCGGAAACAGGCTCCGGGCTCTGAGCCATCAGCCCAGAGCCCGACGCGGGGCTCGAACTCACCGACCGTGAGATCGTGACCTGAGCTGAAGTCGGACGCCCAACCGATTGAGCCACCCAGGCGTCCCTACTTTTTAATGAGATCTAAAGGTCACTAGTACTCATCTTCTTATATATTGAGTAAATATTTGCATAAATACAAATAGAAAATAAGAGTTTGCCACTCTTACGTGTTTTCTCAATATATTTTATTTAACAGCTTTGTTAGGTTATCATTGCTTTAAGTTGCACATATTCCAGTTCACAATTTCATAGTTTCCTGGGTGTATATATGTTTAAAAAATTATCACCATGGCCCATATAATGAGCATACCAATTATTCCCCTAGAATTTACTTGTATCAGTTTATAATCTCTTCCTCCTACGACTGCTTACTCCATCTTTTCCCTCTAGCAATCAGTAATTTGCTTTCCATTCGAATAGATTGAATTTCCTGGAATTTTATGTCAATGCAATTTTGTCATATGAACATATTTCGGAGAGGAGGGCAGTAATATGGTTTCTGTTGATCAACATAACTTTTCTGAGTTTCAGTCAGGATTTCACATAGATTTTTACATTGGTAGCTTATTACTTTTTAATGCTGCATAGCATTCCACTCTATGAATGTACCATAACTTCTTGATTCACCTGTTGATATTTGTGTTTCCAGTGTTTTGAGTGCTCATAAGCTTTCTTTTTTCTTGGGTTAATGCTAGGGGTTGAATGGCTGGAATGTGTGATAGATTTGTAATGACTTTTGTAAGAAACTGCCAAATTGTTGGCTGTGTTTGTAATACTCAGTTCAGTTCACACTGGCAGTGAATTAAAGTTCATTTCTTCTACATCATGCCAACATGCGGTATGGCCAGAAGTTTTCATTTTGACTATTATAATGTGTAGTTTTAGCACATTGTGGTTTTAGATTTGTGTTTTCCTAATGACTAAACATCTTTCATGTGCATCTTTTTCATGTGTGTTTTTTATTGAAATGTCTGTTCATATATTCTGTCCATTTTTTTACTTAGTGTATTAGTGTGTTTTTTTTAATTACTGAATATTGAAAACTTTTACATATTTTGAATATGTCTTTATGAAATAGGGGTTTCAAATATTATTTCCTAATAAGTGTTTTGTCTTCCTGTTCTCTTATCAAGGTTGGAAAGGGAAGACTTATTTTTTTAAGTCCAAAATGTCAGTTTCTTCTTTTATGGATCATAATTCTGGTGACATATCTAAGAAATCTGCCTAACTAATCACGAAGATTGTCTTGTTTCCTTCTGGAAGTTTTAGGAATTTCAGATTTACATTATTTTCAATACACGTTTTAAAGCTATATGGTATAGGTATGGATTAAAGCTTTTCTTTTCTATTTCTCTGTTTGGAAGAGTCATGGCCCTTGTTTTAAAAACAAAAAACAAAAAACAAAACAAAACAAAAAAAACCTTCAATAAAGTACCTTTTCCCTCGGGCAAGATTAGTTGCTTATATGTGTATGATCCTATTTTTGAAAGATCTATTCCATTGACATATTTGATCCATCTGTCTACATTTTTCCTCTTCTATTTGTCTAGCATTAGAAATGATAAATTGAGTACAAATTGAAGATTATTTTATTAAAATCTACTTAAAATATAATTGAGTTTAAGTAGAGAAAAATAGCCATATGTTTTGCGGTCTGTAGAAACAATATAATAAAAATGTTTGACATTTACTTTAATAGCATCGAGCTTGGGAACAGGGAAGTGGAAATATACATTGTAAAGATTCTTTTACTATTCATAGAGCAGTATAACATCCTTCAAAGTACACCTTAATAAGGTAAAGTTATATACTCTGACCCCCAAATGAAGCACTAAAATAAAGTGAGATATAGCTAATTAGTTAAAAATGAAATTGAATATAATTTTTTTAAAAAACAAAAAGAAGGCAGAACCCTGAAAAGGAAAGAAGAGCAGAGGCAAGTATGAACCAAATACTAAGATGCTAGATATAAACCTAACCGTATCGATAATCTCATTACGTGTAGATGATCTAAATACCCTCATTTACAAATCAGATTTTTAGAATGAAAGGCAACACTTAACTACGTGCTGCATAGAGCACAGGCATTTTTCAATCAAATACATATATGGTTTAAAGGAAGGGGTGAAAAAGTCTATCATTTTAACACTACTGAAAGAAGAGTTGGAATAACTAAATACCAGATAGTGTAGATTTCAGATCAAAGACCATACCAGGATGTTGTTTTTTTTAAATCCATTTTTTCATGATAATAATGGGCTCCATTTATCCAGAGGACATTAAAATTTGAAAGTTTATGAACATAATAAGAGTTTCAGAATTAACACTGTTATAACTTCTGAGATGGTCAAATCCCCAAATATGGTCAGCTATTTTAACGTACATCTTTCAAAAATTGGTAAGAAGAATAGAACACTATCAACCAATTTGTCTTCATTAACATTTTTATGAAGCAAGAACACCAAAATATAACTTTTTTCATGTGCACTTGGAACATTGTTCAAGATGGAATGTATTTTGGGACACACAACAAACTTTAATAATTTTAAAGTATGTTCTCTAGCCCCATCGAAACTAAACTAGAAATCAATAATAAACTTTGGAAAATCTCCAAAAGTTTAGAACTAAAACAAACACTTGTAATTAACCCCTGGGGCAGATAATAAATCAAGAAAAATATTAGTATTTTAATTATATAAAAATTATGATACCAGAGTTTGTGGGATGCCGTTAGGTATATTGGTTTATAACAAGGTCACTGATTCTAATCCATCCCCCAAAGTTTCATTTGAATCCTCCATTCTTAATTATCTTTAGCTTCGTCTGTGACCGTAAGGAATCTGACTCCTACCTTTCACTTATTTGTTCAATCCCAATAAACTGATAAAGTATTTTCAGAATTGTTAACCACATGCCCTTGAGAAATGTAACTAGAGTACAGTGTTTGTTTATAGTTACCTTTCCTTGATCCTCACATCATGTAATCAAAACACTATTTTTCCAAAGTGCCTTGGTCAGTTCCTGTACCACCTTGATTAAGAGACAAAGGTTAATATCACCAATGACGTTATGGAGATACTTTGCCTTGATATGGTAGTAAAAGAAGGGCTCTTCCCTCTGTGTGTTTTTTTTTTTCCATCCAAAACCCCTAACCTCAATTTGAACATGAGAAAAGCCACCAACAAATGTAGATTGAAAGACATTGTACAGAACACCCATCCAGTACTCAAGACTGTTAAGATGATGAAAAACAAGGAAAGACTGAGACTGTCACAGACCAGAGGAGACTGGACAAGGGAATGTTTGATAACATGGGTAGGACTCTGGAAGAGAAAAGTGACCTAATGGAAAATTGAAATCCAAATAAAAGCTGGAATTTACTTAATAGTAACATCAATGTCAATTACTTGGTTTTGATGAATGTGCAATGGCTATAGGTAATGGGGAAACTGACTTCCAGGGGCACCCATTGTGACTTAGAAAATTTAAAATTCAGTTGTGAAAGATCTCAACTGATAAAACCATTGCAGATTGTCTTTCCTTTATTCTTAGTGGGTCATTTTGTTTGTTTCTTTGTCAGATGTGTTGCATGGAATTTGGGACATCAATTTCACTTTTACAGTGAAGGTATAATTCTAAAGTTATTTGCTAAGTCACTTTTACAATTGACTAGTTTCATTTTCAACCTTCCCTAGCAAATTCTCAAGCCCCCTCTTGTAGCTTAACAACTGGTTTATTCCTTCTGATTTCTGGGAAATGTCACATAGGCTTTATGTAAAGATTATATTTTCCTAGTAAGACAATATAATAATTTTATTTGGGGAGAGGGGCATTTTCAAAAGTATAAATCTATCTACAGTCTCTGAATTTCTCTGAGTTTTTTTCCTAATTAGGTTCCTAGCAGAGTAAGTCCATTTGTCTCTAGTCTAATTTCAATAAAATCCTACCATACAAAGTATATATTTTCTGTCAGTTAATCACTTTCATTATTTTGAAGAGTGAAAAAGGCAGTACCCATAATTTCTGTAGATGAGATCACAATTTCAACACAGTCTGCCAAATTTTGCTTTTTCGGGGTCTTACGGGTCTCTATTTTAGTCAGCACTGATGTACAGAAGGACTGCCCAGCAACTTTTACCTGGTTTTGTAGTCTTTTCACCTATTCACTGTGCAAATGAGAACGACAGGGATTCCCTCAATGTAGATTATCATTTATAATGAAGCAAGCTTATTTTAATAGGGCAATCACACCAACAAAAATATTGTCTTCCCTCTGTTTCATGGTTTGTTGGAATGTGCTGTGAGAATGACTACAAGTTCCATGTTCACATAAAGTCCACCACTTTAATTCATCAAGGTTACTCACAATTGTGTATTTCATCTCTGAGTTTAAGATCAGTTCCTCAACGACAGCTTTCCTCACCTCCACCCTCGTGCTTGCCCCTACATTGAACTTAGATACTATTGGGAACTATAATTTTCTTGCAACTATCACGTTTATTATTGTTCATTTAATGTCCTACCCTGCCAAACTGTGACTTTCATGAAGGCAGGACATTTAATTGTTCTCTTCTGCATTTGCAGTGGTAAACGATAATTGGCACATGACTTTGATAAGCAATTACTGTAAAAATCAACACATTAATGAATGAGCTTTGTCTTTTTAGCTATATCCATCTGTAAGGTGTAGGTTTTTAATGTAGAAATTACTTGAAAATGAGAGATGGAAGAAAGCAGCAGTTATTCTATTTAAGTGAATACTTTCAGTAAAGAAATGACATTGAATTCTGAGTTTTACAATCCTGGCCTTCTTTCAGAAAGTCTTGCTGGTTATTGTTTTTAATGTATGTGAAAGATAAATGTATGAGTAGCTGACTCATGTGATTAAATGCCTCTATAAAATGATTTAGACACCAAAAGGCAAATGTATTATTTTTAAATATATGCTACAGACTGAATATTTGTGTTTCCCAAAATTTATCATGTTGAAATCTAAAACCCAATGAATTATTGGAAGGTAGGTTCTTTGGGAAGTGGTTAGGCTATGAGACGGTGGAACTCTCATGAATGGTATTACTGTTCTCATAAAAGATACCTTTCCAGTCAGGCGCTCCAGTACAGATAAGGGGATTGGGACTGATGAATGCACTACTGTGTTTATGGCCAGTTGTCTGTCAAGGTTGTGGTTTTGGACACATGGCTATTTATATGTTGTATGTAGTTTTTGTAATGTGTTTTCCCTCTGAACTGTTTTGTTTTTCTTTTTGGGAAGGAGGTGTAGGTGTGTGTGTGTGTGTGTGTGTGTGTGTGTGTGTCTGTGTGTGTGTGTCTGTGTGTGTGTGTCTGTGTGTGTGTGTGTGTGTGTACACACACAAGAATTTTGGTATAGCATTTTGTAATTGATATTATTTCCTGAACCCATTTAACATTGATGCTGGAGCCCCTCTTCTTCTTCTAAGTAGCAGAACTATCAAATCACTGAAGCCAAGAAAAATAAGTGTGATATTCCTACCATATTTTTCAGTCCCAAAATGACAATAGTAATGACATTAACATGATGTATATATTATAACTTTTATTGCAATAAATAAAAAACCAAGAAGATTGTGTTGCAACATAAGTAATATTAGTCTTCACAATGTAAAATAAATGTATAGCTAACAGAAAAAGGAAACAAAATGACATGTGGAAGAGTGGTAGAAGAAAAGGTAAGAATATTGATATATGCTGAAACTGCCTGAAGTTACCAGAACAAAAAGCTTACAAGGTAATTCACTTTAAAATGAATATAATGTGTAAAACAAACTTTGGGGAGAAATAAAGAGTATTGTATGCTAATTATACACTTTCTATACCCCAAATTCATAAACTTTCTAAAATTAATGACTGAAGAAAATTATATTAAAATTAAAAAAACTCTATCAGAAAAATCTAGAAAGATGTTTAAAAGTGATCTTACCTGAAGTGGACTGCAGGTATAGAGGAATCAGTTAAACTTCAAGAATAGAGATTCTTATTTAATATACAAAATGAAGGAATACATCGTAGACTTATTTCCTAGGGCTGGTAAAACACAACCCACAAGTTGGGTGACTTAAAATAATAATTATCTCAGAGTTTTAGAGGCTAGGGGTCCAAAATCAAGCTCTTTAGGGTTTGTTACCTCTGAGGACTGTGGAGAAGAAAGAATCAGTACTATGTCTCTGCTAACTTCCAGTGGTTTTATAACATTATTTGGCATCCTTTGGCTTGTAGATACAGCACTCAATCTGCCTTTACATGACATTCTCTCAGTCGCTTTAAAGAGTCCTCCCTCTGTTCCTGTCTGATTCTACAGCCAAATTTCTCCTTTCTCTAAGAATATGGGTCATGTATCTCAGGGCCCACCCTAATGATCTGATTTTAACTTCATTATCTCTGTACATACTCTGTACAATGTGGTGACATTCTAAGGTACTGAGGGTTAAGACTTCATACCTTTGTGGGGGTGGGGGCAAAATTCAACATAACACATACTTAGAACTTTAAATAAAGGGTTTACCATATTGATCTTTCTTAATCTCTTAAATCTCTCTTTCTCTCCTCAGATTTCACACTTTGTCCTTGTTGCATTGTATTTGGATTTCCAAAAGGCCATACTCTTTGTTCTGGAAATTCCAGCCTGATTTTTTTTTTTTTTAAGTACTACTACAACCCCCATCTTCTGCCTTCTAAATGGATCTAGCCACTTAAGACTTCAGTTATCATTGTCCCTCCTCAAACATTGAAGGACTCAAGGAGAGTCTGATAAAAAAATGGTGCAAATTCAACTTCTTTTTTTTTTTTAATTTTTAATGTTTTTAATTTATTTTTGAGAGAGACAGAGCATGAGTCTCTCGAACTCATGGACAGTGACACCATGGCCTGAGCCAAAGTTGGACCCTTAACTGACTGAGTCAACTCATGGACAGTGACACCATGGCCTGAGCCAAAGTTGGACCCTTAACTGACTGAGTCACCCAGGTACCCAGCCAATTTGAGTTTTCACCTGAAAAAGATAAGGATGATTTCCTTCCAGGTTTTACTTGAAAGCCAGTGTTTTCCACAGACATCAAAGTCTAATCCTACACTCAGAAAAGATGGGCCATATAGGAGACTGCATTTAGTTTTGCCTATTTAAAAATAGTAATTCCAGGGGCATCTAGGTGGCTCAGTTAGTTAAGCTTCCAACTTCAGCTCAGGTCATGACCTTGTGGATCTTGAATTTGAGCTCCACATCAGGTTCTCTGCTGTCGGCACGGAACCCACTTTGGATCCTTTGTCTCCTAGCGCTCTGCCAGTCTCACGCATTCTCTCTCTCTCTCTCTCTCTCCCAAAAATAAATAAACATTAAATATAGTAATTCTAAGCATAATAAATTGCAATTACTATTTATAAATGTTTCTTTGCCATCCAGGATCTATTGTGCCATCTTCATTTACATATGTGAATATATGAAATCTTACTCATCTTAAACAAAAGAGAATTTGAATCTACCATACTGGGGAATTAACATCTACCATGTTTTATATGCTATATGTAGAAAGCATAGGAAAATAATACCTTTGTAAAAGAAATCACTTGAGAAAAGAAGCAGTCGAGACTTAAGCCAAAAGACAGAGTGTCAGAAGGAGTTCTTGGAGTGAGAGCAGAGCAGTGGAAGCATAGGGAGACATAGTGGTGGGAATCAGAGATTCCCTGTTAAGGTTAATTATATGAAAATTTTATTAAATTGTGTCTTATATATCAGGGAATAATTAAGTATTGACATTAGAAAAGCAATTTTAGGGGCACCTGGGATGTTTAGTCAGTTAAGCATCTGATTCTTGATTTAGGCTCAGGTCATGTTCTCTCAGTTTGTGAGTTTGAACCCTGCATTGATCTCTGCCCTGACAGCTTGGAGCCTGCTTGGGATTCTCTTTCTCCCTCACTGTCTGCCTCCCCTGCCCTGACTCTCTTTCTCTCTCTCTCTCTCTCTCTCTCTCTCTCTCTCTCTCTCTCTCTCAAAATAAATAAATAAATTTAAATAAAAATTTTAAAGAGCCATTTTATTTTTATTTTTTTTGTTTTGTTTTTATTTATTTATTTTTTTAATTTTATTTTATTTTTTTTATTTTTTAATATATGAAATTTACTGTCAAATTGGTTTCCATACAACACCCAGTGCTCATCCCAAAAGGTGCCCTCCTCAATACCCATCACCCACCCTGCCCTCCCTCCCACCCCCCATCAACCCTCAGTTTGTTCTCAGTTTTTAACAGTCTCTTATGCTTTGGCTCTCTCCCACTCTAACCTCTTTTTTTTTTTTTT